>NW_009606884.1:44963-82151 GCF_000690535.1 Cariama cristata | reverse complement strand
ATGCCTGCACAAAATTAATCTGCTCCTAAGAGGATGCTCGGCATATATATATATATTATGCTCTTTGTCAACTGTTTCTTCCAAATATTGATTTGGCTCAGACTTTATTTCTCTACCATTTTGCAGTATTTTACTTTAATATGTTTTGGATATGATAAGGCAAAGAAGTTTTGGCTTTGCAGCCATGTTCAAGTTCCCAGTGTTGCTCAATCAGTCTGATTCACGTCCCTTGAGATCCTCCTTTCCTTTTTTGAGCTCCAAACTTATGTGCAGTAGGACAGTCACCAGAGACAGTTCTTGCTGGCTTCCAGTGATCCTGTTGGCTTGGATTGCTTTGGCTTCAGGTCCTTGCTATTTTCTGTTCCAGTTGGCTTCTCAGTAGCTGCTGCCTCAGCTTTAACTCTCAGTGAACAGCCAATACCCTGGAAGTAATCCTCTGCTAACTTTCAGGCTTCTTGGCTTCAATGGTGCACCACGAGATGCAACTCAGAGAAGGGGTCAAAAGGGGTAACTTCACCATGACCTTGTGGAAGTTTCCAGAAACCTCTGAAGTGGAGTGCAAATGAACTGTTATTGTGAATCAGCTGCTGGAAAATCATCTTGCCATCTCTTATTGCTGCCACTAATAGGTGTAACCATGCCAGTTTCTAATGTGGCAGAGAAGACGTTAGGATGCATAGCTGTGGAAGTGGTTGAGCCTTGCTCTGAGCTTGTGCTGAAGGCCGTAATTCGATTGATCTGATTAAGAGAGGACATACCTGTGGGTTTTGCATCACCTTGGATGTTATTGACTGTAGGACCAGCATGCTTTAACCTCACTAGACAGGTGAGAGGTATCCAGTGTGGAAATGGCTATCTGCCAGACTGAATTCTTCATCAAAGTAACATACCTTTGCCTTTGGCCATTAGTAAGGAAGAAGACTGTGCCTGTATCTGACTTCAGAAAAGGATTTGTCTATGCATGATGCCTCCAGACCCATTTTTTTTTCTTGCCTATACAATTCAGACATATTCTGCAGTCATGTGCAAAGTGCAAGAATTGCTTAAGAAAAGTAATTGTCACCAAAGAACACTAACTAAAAAAATTGTATGTGTGTACATCTGCTTGTTGTTGGAGCTACCAAGGTACATTTTGAATCTTGGGTTTGTTATTTTGTTACTTTGAAGTTGTAACTCTGACAGCTTCCTTCTGTCTCACTCATTTCCTCGGTGTCCTCTGGTTGCTGAGACATGATCACTCTTTCAAGCCCAGGGTTAGAGCTGGCCTGTTCTTAATACTCTGTGGACTTTGATGGCATCTGGCAGTAGTACTGCCAGCTGTTGCAGAGAAGATAAAGAAGAAAGCAAGACATCAGAGTTAAAAAAAAATAATAAACCCAGGCAACTGGGTGTGTTCAGAGACTCAGTCTCACAAATTTATATTGAAGGAAAATTTGGATGCAAAACTTCTGTGCCTTTCAGGTGAACCTTCTTCTACCTTGCTTGGATAGCTCACCAAAGGCACAGGAGCTAGAAATAATATAAATATGCAGAGAGACAGAAGTACATACTGCATCTCCTTCAGGAACTGAGTAATTGAAGTGAACCTAAAGCCTTTTTTTCCCAGTATCTTAGAAATGTCTCTGTGTTGTTGTTCTTTTCTGAGATTTGTGCTGTGTTGATATTTTACATTTAATAACATGTGGAATGAAATAGAAGAATTAACAAGAATTTTGCTTCCGGCAAGATTATCTATGCTCTCTCTCTCCCTTTGGCTGGATGTAACAAGTGTCTTCTCTGCAGGTGTCTGTGGGTGCTTTGGGGCTTGTGACAAACTGCTGTGAGATTTGAGTTCCTGTTGCACAAACCAGCAGGAGTCAACTGAGGTTGGTTCCTTCCTTAGGAAGTTGTGAGAAAGGGAAGGAAAGAGAGGGGAGCAAACAGACACCCTTTAAACTGGTCTTGTACAACCAAAATCCCAAGGGAAGTCCCAAAAATATTGCGAATAGTCATCCATCTGTCTCTCATCCATGAAGCTGCTACAAGCTTCAAAAAGGAGCTTTTTTCCCTTTCAAATATTCTCAACTTCCCCCTTTTCTCCCTGAGTTTGATACCTCTTAGTGGGTGCCTGTAGGGATTGATTCACGGACTCTGGCGCGGGTAAAAGCAAAGACCTTTATTGTTTACAAGTTTGTGCTTATACAGATTCACTAGCTGTCCACGTGCCCTAGTTTGTTCTTGGATTGGTTAACCCCTGCTGTCCACGTGCCGCGGCTAAGCTTTTAATTGGTGCTGTTAATCAAGACACGTGTCTTCTAGTTTGGGTCTCACAGCTGTGCTTCAAAACATTTTTATCTTCAGCTCACTTTCTGCGCTTGCTTCATTACTTACTTTCTCAGACTATTTCCTTCAAGGCTATGTTGTTCAAGGTCACTCGCAACATTCCCTGTGAATCCCACAGGTGCCCATCAACTCATTAGTACTTTGCAAGCCAGTGTTGCATACCACGGTCACTGTACAATGTTCATACAACTTTTCTCTCACTACAGGTTGATAATAGCTATAATACAGAAAATGCAAAAAAGAAACATATCCAGGCTGATTTTTTTTTTTTTCTTCAGAGACTGGCAAGTTTTTATATGCAACTGCTATACTGAGAATCTTAGTGTTTACTCCCAGCTGGGGTAAAAATATCTAGCACATCTTTTGCAAACCAGAAGAGGGTTTTGGTAAAGGACATGTCAAAGCAGGAAACCAGTGTGGAAAAAACCCACTACATTAGCAGATACTGGTTAAATCTTCCTTTCCACTATTTCTTTATATATTTATCATAGTTGTTACTAAAATTCCCTGAGTTATCCAGCCCCTGGGGTTCAATACCTCTCACATTGCAACTTATCTGAAATGCTTGTACCACACAGGGCACAGGCGCAATGCAGGGGATTAAAGTGATGAGGTGGCCAGCATATAAAATAGTCAAGAATTCCAATAACTTGATGACAGTTGAACCTTATTTTTAGAATGTGACTGACAGGTGATGATTGAGTAGTGCTGTGTCCAGTTAGCTCTGATGAATCCAGCAAAAGAATAGTGAAGACACTGACAAACTGATGTCATTGCTGACTGAAGACAATATTCTGGTCCTGTATGGCATTTCTGACGTGCAATGACCCAAGTGTCATCCTTTGCTTACTTTTTTTTTTATGGCTTATTTCTTTTTTTTTCTGGTTCTTTTGCCTCTCAGCTCATGACAGGAGGAGGATAAAATGTCACCCCAGGATAGTTCTGTAATAGTCCCTATTGTGCTTTTTTTTTTTCCTTTGAAAGAATGAAAGCATTTAATGGAACTAAGGTATTACTCAATGACTACAGTAAGAGATAGACCAAAAACCAGGCTAAGCACCAATATCAGTGAGTGCTAGTGGATGCTGAGTTTAACCAGTCCTCGTGAAGATGAGGGTAAAAGATTAAGTCAAATGAAGCTGACAAGAACAAGCACATTTTTGCGAAGTCAGTGGCCCTTGTGTTTTTGCATAGTTTGTTTTCTTTCTTTTCATTGTGAGTGAGGGAATGTTTTGTTTTCATTATTCCTCTGAATTACAGTTGCAATTCAGTTGTCATATCAATTTGGATTTGGGGCAGTAGAAAATTGCTGTGCATTAATGCTTATTGGACTTGACCTGATGACCCATTATTTTGCAGCAGATGGCTTACAGCTTTCATTCATGACCTGGACTGGCCTAATTATTGCATCTCTAAGAGAAGCAGTAGTATAGTGAGGGTCCTAGTTTACATCTGCTTGTTTCTTTTCTGTAGGTCCTCAGCAATGAAGAGATATTGCAGCGCAGCATTTCTCTGGATTACTCTGCCACCTATGTCGAGCCAGAACTTCAAAGCTATAAATCTTCCATAAACTTTTGGCCTCATTTCAGCCAGTTTATGCATTATCTGAAGTACAGGCAGCAGCAAATTGAACTGGAAGCTGTTCTTTTGGATCTTCTATTTGTGCAATGCAAGGTGATGTGAATTAGAATTCACATCAATGATCTTATCAGGTTTACCGTAGGTAATTATACGCAGATATTTAATATCTTCCTCTAGAACATATCTATGGATGACCTGCAAACAAAATTGACGTTTACCTCCTACAGGTAAGTTTTTTTTTTAAACATGGCCCTATGCATATGGCTGCTATATTTTGCATGCTTAATCCAGCTATCAAAATCAGATGTATTGAGTTCCCCAGACAAAACCAGCTCTCCAAATTGACTTATACTGTGATATTAAGTCACCATGTTGAATTTCCTAGCTAGCCAACTGCGCTGTTTAATTAGGGTGCCTTTCCAAATCACCTTCAATAGCATCATTGTAACATACGGGTTGAGATTTAACCATACGGTCCAAACACAGAAACAAAGCACACCATTAATTGTCTGAACATACAGAGAGCCACAGTACACAGGCAGTGTGCTCAGATAGGTAGAGATAGGAAGACATGTTCTGTTTTGCAGGAACAGCATATTTATTTATTTTTTCATATAAATTATACATTTAGAATGAACAGCAGTGCTTTATTCATGGGGAGAGATGTTTAGAGTTTAAAATCCACCTGCATTGCTCACTAATCTATTTGACTTGGGCTATCCTGGGAAACGCAGTGCTGCCTTTGAACTAAGCTCCAAAGCACTGAAGGAAGGACAGACATACAGCAAAGCTTTTACTTTGGGTGAGCCTTTTCTAAAGGATGCAGTTTCCTTCTACTTGGAGTTTCAACTGAATGAGTGCCTTTTCCTGTATTCATGGCAAACCAAATCTTACAACCCTCTGCAAAGCACAGTCTGCATTTACTTGTAAACACACCTTGGAAGTGGATGGTTTATTCAACACGGGAAAAATAACTCTCAAGCAGAACATTTCCTTTCCTTCTTTATGCATAAGCAACCATTTATTTTCTTCCAATACATAAGACCAAGAGACTGCACTCCAGTCAGTCAATTTGATGGGATAACATGGTGAACAGGTAGTGATGTCAAAAGAGAAGCAGCTGTTACTTCAGTTCAATTAATGATGGTTTTGTAAAGAACATGGAGCTATATGAACTACTAAGGTATATAGAGCAAAAAATACATTAATCCAAGTAGGTACCAGTCTAGTTTCAGGGATGATTTGTGTGCAATACAGAATCAGCTTTGAGATTAAGAAAATATGTATTACTTATTTATATGGAGTACGGTTATCAAAGAAGTTTGAGGCTGTTTCAGTGAGACTGTGTGTCAGTAAATACCTATGAAAATCTTTTCCTGATTTATTAATTCGAAATAATGTCCATGTCCAATAACCTTTTCTTGTTAAGTATATCTAGAGCTCCTTGGTAATGATGTTAAGAACAAATATGGCCTTAACATTACTTATATTTTTACTACGCCAACATAAAGTTTTCATCCCCAGACAGGAAGAATTAATCAGAGTTTTATAACCAAAGAGCTAATCTTATCTCTGAGCTGTTCATCAGACTCCTTCACTTCAAACTTGTATTGGAAAGGGGTATGAAGCACTTGCCATACCTCTAAAAATCAGACCTTGAGTATAAGTCTGGAATTGCACTTGAGACATTTGGTTTAGAAATCCCTGTGTATTCATCAAAGATTTTTTTCCCTGTTTTAACATTGGTGTCTTTATCTGGACTAAGCTGAAGATAGTAAAAATGTCCCAATTTAAAATTCTCCAAATAACTCCCTCTCTTTGTTTTCCCTTTGCTGTTAAACACAGAGAGAAGTAGAACATGGGACAAGAAAGCAATCTAAGCTGGAAAATTTGGCCTTTCAAGGAAGATTAAATTTTGTTTACCTGCAAGCCTGCCAACTGTCCCACATTCAAAGGGATGTGGGAACCACTGAGACTTTGGGACTAGAAATCTCAAAGCCCCTTTTACTGGGAAAATAGGCGGCATCACATACAAACCCCACTTGCATGGGAAGTTTGCTCTAGTCTTCAGTCTCCTGGGACAGGCAAGGAAAGGGGTTTGCATGTGGCCCTGAGAAACAGAAAGCCCAGCAGGAACAGAGACTCCCGGGACCAGGGATCCCCTCCTGTCCACATAAGAGGGAAACTTCTGTTGAGTTTTATGGGGAAAAAAACCCTCTTCTTTTTCCTCTCCTTATTGCCCTGAAGTGGAAAAACCATGATTTCTCTACGCTGTTCTTAGGTATTTTTCCAGATAAACAACCCATCTTTCTCCCTCTTGCAATCCCTTTGATAAGCTTCCTTTGGCCAAGCAGGAGTTCAAGGTGTACCATGGGGTTCAGAGGGAAGGAAATGGGAAGAAATCCTTCCAGGAAAAAGAAAGCAAGGAATACAGCTTCACCCGAGGAGTTCCTGAATCCAGAAAGCATATGGTGATTGATTTCTGTAGCAGCTCCTCTGAAAGATTTCAAAATGAAATTTTTTCCAGCAAAATCACTATGCCAGCAGCATGGAACTTGAAGGCAGGATACACTGGATATATTTGACTGGTTAATTACTTATGATTCAATCCCAGTTTCTTTCAAAAGTAACTAATGTGGAGTGCACATGAAACCGTATTTGTTTCCTGCCACAGCACACACTGGGCAAGTTTTTCCTGCTTCAGTTCCTTGGCCATGGAAATTCTGCAGTCGTCAACAGATGCGGGTCTTAACTTCACATTTCAGTCACTTCATTACACTTCCCCTGCGTTTTCAATAGACATGAGCCAGGAAAACCTTGTTGAATTTGACCAACATTTAAAACATAGCTGAATGTTTCACAAGATTCATAGCTGTGAGCAGGATTTCAGTTCAATTAATAATAAGCCCCCTCCCACTGACTTATTTCCACAACCTAATTCAAATTTTAACCCTGTAATGCTGATGCTGTGGCTGATTTTTTGTTTTTGTGGTAGTGTATTCTTTCAAAGAGAATAGATTTAATCTATAGATCCAAACTGGGATTACTGAAAAAGATCACAAACAGCCCCTCAACTCTGCTCATCCTTACAATCTCTCATTTCTTTTTAACATCAGTAAAGCTTGAAATTTAATATTATTTGTTATATTTAGGGCAGATGACCTACCTAGTCAGAATCAGGGATTAGGAATTCATTTCATAAGGCATTATGCAAAAATATAGCAAACACTTGACCCTGGCTCAAACTCTTTGAGTACGTTTGTATGTAATTGTAAAATCAGGACCAGAAATTGAAGAAAAGAAAACAAAATTAATGCTAGCAGACATTTTGGGATTTTCATGATTTTTTTCTTTTTTTTTTAATCCCTCCTGCGTGGGAGCTTCTATACACAGAAACTTGAGATACAGGATGCCTCCTTTGCGAATTGTGATATTTTGTACCAAACGAGATTACTCAGGAGCAATAAGAATTACCCCAGCTGTTCTCTGCTGCTAGAAACCTTTTAAATGGATAAGGGCACAGAGTCACTCAGTAATTACAAGGAAGGAAGACCGTATGGCTTAAAGTGACCAGTTAGTAATCAATTCCTGCTTTTTTTTCCTGCTGTGAACATTTTTGTCCTAGCAATACAGTATTTGTGGAAAAATTAAAAGCATCTGTAAAAAAATCAGCATTGCTTTGTAAATGGCAAAACCAAAAGTTTATTCAAAAATTAATAATGTAACCAGTATGGTATGAAATCCCACTGTTTTAAAATACCTACTTTAATTGTATCAATCTTTTAAAATAATTAAGAATGTGAGAATAATCAGTTTTCCTTTCATTGTAGAGCTTTTTGTGTGTATTATGAAAACATTTTTTACCTGATTTTCTTCCACAGCTTCAACTTTAAAGGTCATCTTATTTTATCAAGATATCATTTTGTGACAGCTTTTTTAGCATTCTCAGTGATACTAACAGCACACAGTGGCTGATCTTTCCTCAGAAACAGTAAGGGAAGTAAGTGGTATATACATATAACCCAAAAAATAATGGATATTCCTTTCACATTTTAATTTAGCACTAATTAGCTGATATTTTTCACACATGTATTTCGAACACATTGTATTTAGAACACAAGCTCTGGTCTTCTGAGTAGATTTTGTCACTGAGTTTCAGGACATAAAACAACTCCCTAAAACTCAGAAAAAGAGGGTAGCAATGCAATAAATGCTGCAATAAATGAAATTGTGAATTTAAAATTTGGGGATATAAAGAATGACAGTAAGACTAAAACATCTCTGAGACGTTAAAGAGCCCAGATTGCACGTTATAGCTGCATGTGTGAAACGACAACACAGAACCCAAATATAAAAATACTGAAATGTTCTGGATTAATGGAAACAAATCACCCTCTGAGAAGAAGGCGGCAGTGCTTCTTCATGTTCTCAGTGGCTGCCCACTTGCCAATAATGGAACTGGCGGCTGCAGAGCAGCACGCACTTGGCAGTATTTCAAAAGGACATTGGCGTGAGGTCTTCTGCGTAAGTAGTAACACATCTCAGGTTTCTCAGCAATACTTCCAGCTGTGAAACTTTTTATTTTTCCCTTCTTTAAATTCACTGCAACAGCATTGTCCCTGCTTATAGCCACTTCTTTCCTTCCAATACCAATAGAATTGGCTACAAGGAGCAAGGCTGAAACAAGGATCGAGGGAACAGTGTCCCAGGACATACTGCACTGCCTGTTAGTTGTTCTCTTAACATTCAAAGAGGCAAAGTCAGGACTAAATGCTCTAGACCACTGGGAAAATTACCAAAGCAATAGTTTAGAGACTATACTGTGATTACAGACCCCCTGTTGGACTTTGCTTTTGAAGAAAGGATAGCTGCACTCAATAAAGACTGTAGAAATCTTGAATCGGTTCTGAATGCCAGCAAGGGCTCTTCAATCCACAGGGGGGGAAAGAAAAAAAAAAATAAAAAAATCAGCCTCTGTCTATTTAGTTCCCCATGCATAAACTACATAAAACTCTTTGGAGCGACCTCCCATGATTTTTTTTTTTGTTTTTCTTAAGGGAGATTGCCCCTTGGTTGAGCCCTATTATGATAGCAACATAAAATAGTTCGCTGCAGAACAGTTCATACACCCAACTGCTTGTGTTTCCTTGTTCTTAAGATACTTTGAACCTTTTACTTTTCTTCAAATGATGTTTTTTATTTAAGATGAAGCTGTTTGCTTAGTGTTTAAGAGTATTTCATGTCCTCTGTTTTCTCCCCAAAAAAGCTCTCAATAAGAGTCATGATATAAATATGGTTTGTAGATGAAACATAGGCCCAGGTCAATACCCTCCTTCTTAGTGCAGGCTAGCGTAATAATTGAAAGATATTCTCATAATTGTTATGAGGGCAGGGGATTGTTTCGTTTATGCAAGTGAAATGTGTTGTTAAGTCATCTAATGACATGAGTTCACTGTGAGATTTCTGTACTTGTGGCAAAATGTCAATATTCCTAAAGCATCTTACAGTCAGCAATTTCAGAGGACAGGTTATTTGCAAAATAGCCTCCACATTATAATCCAGTGACACATAAATCTGCTGCTCCCTAACTTCCAGCGTTGGTCTTTCCAAATCCAAAGTTAAATGGATTCTACTCCAAGAGCTGAATCCTCACCTAAACTGCAGTGCTCGAGAGATTTGCTATTACTGAGGAAATTGGTCTCCTGCATATTTCTATTGAATAATTTCCCAAGGACCTATCTTCAGTGCATGGTAATACAGTATATTGCAGTGTTGTAGCTTCTGGATAGTCTAATAGACATGTAATCTTTTTTTAGCAGAAACTTGGGTGCTCATAGACTTACTTGTACAGAGCAGTAATTTGCTGTACAAATAGTACCCCTGAAATCAACAGGAAACTTTGTGCAGGTATTGTTTAGTACATGAAAGTGTATTCACACCTCATTAGCTTGTACCAATGACTTCAGTGGAGTTACTTCTTGCCTTCTATTACAGTAAAGCTCAAGCCCTTTTCTGGTGGGCAACATTTTTTTCTTTGTGTAATAGAAAAACATGAAAATTGCATTTGAGCACAGAGACTTTCCAATATATTTCAGGACTCCTCAACCCATGCTAATAAAATCCTGCCTACTCAAATAATTTTATTCACAATTACTTAATTCTATAGTTATTCATACTTGCAGTGAACTCCTTGGTACATACGACACCACTCCTACTCCTCCCATAGTGAGCTGTTGGCCAATTTTTGTCTTGGATCATTTCAGAGAGGAGGGAAAAAAAAGAGTGAACTACATATATTGCTTAGTGTAACCATGTTAATTTCTTAGATTGTGCTACCGATCTCTGCTTCCCTGAGCAAACTGGGAACCAGCAGCAGATACCATTTCCTCTGCTCGTGCTCTCACCAGTTTCCTTTTGATCTTCCATAATTGCTTTATTCTCCCTGAAACTTCTGCAGATTTATGGATATAGGATACACTTTGCTGCTGAACAAGATGGAAATAGACATCTCTGAAAGACATGACTGCAACTTGTCACTGGCTTTCATTTGTGGTAGAGGATGAAAACTGGGGCAGTAACAAGTAGGTAAATAGTAATGGGAGTAAATAGGAGTGAAGAACAGGAGCTAAATAGTGAAGATCATCAGATCACCCTTTGTTCTGTTTTTTTCCCTTACACTCAGCATAGGAGCTGCTAACGTGAGTGGCTTTTCTTTAGCATCGTTGTTGTACTGGCAACACCGTTGTCATGTTCAAATGTTATCACAAGTACCATTCTTGCCATACCTGGACAATCCACTCATATCAAAGAGGCTTTTCAACACAGATCTGCAAACAATCTCAAATGGGACCTTTCCCTGACCTGTGACAAGCAAGTGCATGTCTTGCTTATTGCGTGCTGGGACTTGCAATTGCCTGGGGTGCGATGCTTCAGGATCACCTTGACCTATCAAGAAGGCCAGTCCCCAGCTGTTTCACTTTGATAAGCAAGGCCAGGGACCTTGTATAGTACTCTGACTATTTGTGGATGCATTGCATGGACTCAAACCCATGTGTATGCTCAGCTCTCACCCAGATAAAATAGCCTGTGATGAGTTCCACAGTAAGAGCAGTAAAGGGAAGCAGTGTGAATAGGGTTTGGAGGACCAGATCAAATAACTCTATAGAGCACTTGAAGCAGTCTGTCAAGAAAATGCGGTCATGCATGAGTTTCAACCAATATTTCAGAAGGCTCACTGGCCTGTCTGTTGCTCCTTATAGGAAGCTATTCTCTCCCACGATGAACATTCTGCAGGCAAAAGATGCCAAAACAGATCAGGTACCAAAATCAGCCCTGACTCCCTTTATTCAGTTTGCCAGATACAGCTAAATAATGAACTGCAAATAGTACTTCATTGTAATCCAATGGTCCAGAGAACTCAAAATAATACACTAATAACGAAACCAGCTTTAGTCATGTACAGATTCAAACCCACTTAAGGAAAGTAGATATCAATCTCCTTTTATTTGCATTTATATGTGCATTTTACCCTTATTTATTAGGTAAGACTCACACTGGTTTGAACTTTCTCTCTTCCGTTCGTTGTGACTTAGCTCCTTTATCATAGCCTCAGAGTCTATCTTTATGGAAAGAACTATTGGCCTATCTCTTGTTCAGGAAAAGCAGAACACATTAGGATTTTTGCAGCCACAGTAAGTTAAAACAATAGTAACTCTCACACACACTCCCCAGCATATAATACCACCTAATATTCACAAATGTAAATGAAGGAGTTTCACCACCCACTGTATAGCAAATGATACCATGACATTTTCTGCCAAAATATATGAGACAGAGGAACAGAAAGAAATATTTCAAGGAAGATGTAAAGAAGCAGGAAAGCTTAGGAAGCAACCTGAATAAATAGTGGCATTGTGGTCTTGCTGAAAGCCTAAACAGAGAGCTTTTTTGGCTGAGTGCTGGCTCAGGGAGGCTTGGTGTAAAGTACTTTCTCATATTACTTGATTTCTGTGCTGAGAATTAGGATTTCATGTTATTTTCAGATAAACAGAACTACGTCAAAGATACTGACTCAATCATCATTTTTTTCTTCTTAAGGAAACAACAAAGTTTTGCCTAACCTCAGGGGGCAAAAGAAGTAATGTTGGTGAATAGCTCACCATATCAATTTCCTGTTTTGTTTGATGGGATGACTATGATATACAGGATTTCTTTATGAAACCCAATTAAATATAGAATTTATAATATTCATGCAGTTTCTGTGCCAAATATACATAGTGCTGATACAGCAGAGATCTCAAAATATCAACCACCTGCTTGGAAGGAACAGAATTATGAATACATCTCCTTAAACAATAATTCATCATACTCAGAAGCCTAAAGTTAAGCCGCTCTAGAGCCCACACAGCTGCTTTATCATCTTATTTGGGGGATACTGCTGACTTACAATGCTGGATATCATTCTTGCAACTCATGACTAAGACTAAATTCAAGGATTTAGAACCTTAGGAAGCAGCATTGACGTTGGCATGCAGGATCCTGGCTTTCAGAGGGGAATCCAGAGTTGTGAATGGCACGTCCACACTTCTCATACAATGCACCAGGAAACCGAATCAGTCAGATCAGGGAACCATTCAAACTTAATACATTCACAGTGTCTGTGGGAAACCAGGAGAACCTTTGCGTATCTTACTGAAGACTGTAGGGAAGTATCCCCTCTCCTCAAGGATTCTCATTCTTGAACACTTGCCCTCCAAAAAAGATGGTTATGGGATGGAGTCTTCCCTAACTGAGGTCAGCTGAGGTACCAGCTCAAAAGAGTCAAGATGACACCTTTTTCTCTAGGGAAGGCTGCTCTACTGAGAGTAATGAAATAATTAATTTTAATCCACATGACTTCCTCATGAGAGGACTTTGATCTCACATAATTTAGGTTTATGATTTTATTTTTTTCCCCCAGTCTATTGCTATAGAAATTAAAACACTCACAGTGGAGCTTGGAGGACTTGTATCCAGTGTAGCAAAAATGTAATATCAGGATCTGAGTAGGTGTCTGAGGGATAAAAAGTAGCACCATGGTATGATAGTCGCTTTAAGTCCATTTTCACTGCATGTAAGCAGAATCTTGCTGTGCCCGTTCCAGACAGGTGTTGGTCTAATTGGTCCTTTATAACTTTTAGATTTTACAGCTTCCCTTAGCAGCCAGGTTCACCTATTAAGTATCCTTCTTTAGGAAGCTTTTCCAAATCTCTAATTTAAACCTTTGTTGCATGTGGAGCCAGGCACTTTTCTTGCCCCTTTGGTGACCAGGACAATATTTCAGAAGAACCTTCTTTGCAGACTTTTTGAGAATTAGAAGACTATTATCATGTCTTTTTATTTCAAAGCTCTATAAATTCACTACTTTCAGTTTTATCTTTATGAAAAGGAAATTTTTCTTAACTTCTTTATAGTGCCTGTTACTCTCCTAGAACTAGGGATATTTTAGTCCATTCTGTCCCTTTCTCACCAACTGAATGTATTTCAGGATGACCGCTTCCGTGAAGTGAGCAGCAGAAGCTGTCTTAATCAATAACTGGGGTGCCATGATGCCTCATGAATGTTGCTAAACTCTTTAGATATATTGGAATAAAAGCTTCCTGAGGAATTCAAAGTAGTCAGAGTATGAGGAAGTCTAACACTGCAGATGATAGATACAATCTGTTGAGAAATACCATCCTATCAGTAGTATCCATGTTTTAATACAACTGCTTATAGCAAAAAACAAAACAAAACAAAAAAAACACAACAAACCAAACCGCAATCCTGCTAATTTTACCTCTAGCAGGCTTGCCTTATTACTCAATCTCCAAGTCTTCCTCTTGGCAGCATGTTCCTGCCAACAGCTTTTCCAGCCAAGTGATGGATTTGTAGGTCCAGCTCTGAAAGACACAGACATATTTGAGGGGATGGTTACTAGCTAGCCACTAAAAACCACTCCAGACCAAATAGATCAGGTCTATTTATATTAAAGAAAATCTGTACCATTGTGAAGGCAGTGACCACCCTCTCATCTTCAGGAAATAACCTTTAGGATTTTAACAAATAAGAACAAGGAAGAGTCTTTTGATCCAGACTGTTATTGGCTGAAGTGTCAAAATAGACCAAGGACTGTTTTCAGAAAGAAAATGCACGATGGACTCGGTATGAGGTGAGAACACAGTGGAAAACTCCAGATTTATTTGAGATTACAAGAAGATTTGCTTATCTCATCCAAAAATCTCTTATAATTAGCTTTTGCATCTCATCTACTGTCTCATTTTACCTTTTGCTCCCAAATACTGCCGGAGGCTTGGTCCTAGAATGGCTCTCTTTTTTTGACATCCACGACGTCTGCCTTCCTCATTTGACTGAAGGTCCATTTCAGTGATGCAGAAAATTAATTAGGGCATTTTATTTCCTTCATATGTAGACCTAAATACTGTTTCTAAGGTTGCAAATACAGTAACTAACTCTGTGAATGAATAAACACAAAATTAGACTCCTTTTGCATGATTTCTGAAGCTGATAGTAAAAACAACCATGAAGGAAATTTGACATAGAATTTGCTGTTTTAACCATACTGGAAAAAAATTCTGTGTACCAATTAGAGAGATTACTTTGCTCCAAGTGATGCAGAGAACTAAATAATCAGGCAACTATACTAACCAGATGACTTTGTCAGACAAGAGGGAGGAGTATTCTGTAGTGAATGGAAGGCGGTCTGTGGGATGCCCACTGGCTCTTGCTTAGATTTCCTTTTATTCCCATAGTCACTTCTCTGGCCTTTCCTCAAGCCTTTGCTCATGAGTAGCATGAATACCTCCATGGTGCTGGGTGGAAAGAGGTCCTATTTGAGTAACAGCAAGTCTTTCAGCTGGACCAGTGGCCACGTGCACTGAGGAGGCAGTGGCTGTGTACAGGTTTATTGGTCCTGGGTCCTGGGCACCTGCAAAACTGACATGACATTAAAGAAAGAAATAAGACTGAGAAAGAGATTAATAATAACAGAGACAACTAGATATCATCACCTGTGCTCAGACGTTGCTGTTCAACAAGCCTTTGGAAATATTAGGCATGTTTGGATTTTTAGAGGTCTTATATTTCACCAGATGAAAACCTTTGTGATATTAGTACTCCACTACTGAAAAACAGTTGTTTCCACCCATATTTAATAAATATCTGTTTGAAGCTCAAGTTTATCTAATGTGAATTCATGCTCAAAATTGCGTGTGATGTTTGGATATAAACATCCATTTCACATTGTACAATACCATCCCACTGCTACTGTGTCTTTCTCGGCCTTAGTTATGTATCTTTATGGTATTTTCATCTCAGTGGCTGTTTAGATAACTTAAAATGCCTGCATTAAAACCCTTTGTCTTTAAATTGGGCTAAAGATGTCAAAGCTTATCTATGTATAGGCCAGTTAAATTTCTTTGGATGAGCTAACTTGCTACGAAATTGCACCTTTTTTTCCAAAATAGGCCAAAAGGTTTTCCACCTTATATTGTTGGTAAGGTTAAAACAACCAAACAGAAGACAGCCCCAGACCCTGCTCACCTGGAAATCCTCTGTGTGATCTTGGCTGGGAATTATTTCAGCCACACATTGGGACACAAGTTTTGCGTTGTAACCAGTTCAAGGTAGACCACAAAAGAAAAATGCATCCTGCTCGGAAGTCCAACAAAAGCTCTCTTTCTGCTCAATTCCAAACATGTGCTGAATACTCCCCAATCATTCTAGCTGTTACTTTGTCCTTGTTTGCTTCAAGACAAGGGAACAAATCTCAGCCCATTTGAATCATAACAGCTGCAATGACTTCAATAGACTGATGAGTATTTATTGCAGCAGGAAGTCTTACCCAAAATCTTTCCTAACTGTAAGATCACTCTTACTGCTAAATAGGATATTCCATGTCGCATTATGCTAATGCAAGCACAATTCAGTAATTCATCAACAGCACCATGGTGACAGTGATGACCACGATCCCTTAACTCAGCCTCCTATTGTGTCTAATAATTGTTACTACATTTTGAAAACCTCCATAGGTACTTTTTGTCAATGGCCACAGAATTAACAGGTCTGTTAAGCTCCATGAATAAGAGCTGTATTCTCCAAAAGGTAAAATATTAGCTGGCTAGGGACAACTTAATCTATGAAAGGCTCTTTGTAGTGTGGATACTGTCCTGAATCATAAAGTGTTTTTAAAAAAGAAAAGGCTAGGTAGGGGAAGAAGACAAATATTTGTACTATGTCTTTATATTCTCTTTGTTAAAGATCTCAAAAAAAAAAAAAAAAAACAACCTCAAAACAACCAACCATTTGTATAAAGCTTCATACCATACTATGGCAAAGGAGGATTAGGTAAAGCAGTGTTTTTAAAACTTTAAAAGTACAGGTTTTATTTAGGGGTGGAAGTCTTTTGTTCAACAGGAAGGATCTTATTGAACGTCCTTGGGCTTCAAGTCATCTTGTGTTTCGATAACCCATTTTCATGCTCCCCAGCCAGCCTATGCTGGTTCCTGCCGCCCGAGCTCTCGGCTCTCCAGCATCCCCTGCCCAGTAATGGCTCTCCTCCTTGTTTTGTCCAAAGGCAGATCAAACAGAGGGGTAAGAATTGAGAGAAAATGCATCTCTGCAGTAAGCACAGCCTGCAGACATCAGTTTCTCTCAGCATTGGGTGGCAATTATTTCTATGTAATAGGCAGTCACCCAATGACCCTCTCCTTCAGCATGCAATGCTTTTATTGTCAAGTGTTAATCCCTTTGTTACTTACTCAGCTGTACATTCATTTAGGAGGGGTAATGACTTACACTGCTCCTTCTCTGAATGATTTCGATGGACATGTAATTAGAGGTGAATGGAGTCTTCAGAGGTATGGCAACCACGAAAGCCAGGGGCAAAGTCAAAGTATTTGTCTAATTTTGAAATCAGCTGTTTCAGTGAATGAAACCATGTGGTCAGCTGCACACAGAGGAAAAGAAAGCAGAAAAGGAGAAGCCCAAAAAAATCAGTCTTTAAAAATAAATAAAAAAGTATGTTGCCTGACACTCACAAAGCATTAAGATGACAAGGAACGTGTTTCAAAATATTTTGGGGTGGGGTGCCAGAGAAAGCACAGTAAGATAAATGCCAGCGAGGAACCTGTTCTTCTCACACAGATTGAAAAAATATCTAAAGGTGAAAAGCTTTGTTTTAAAGTGCTTCAGATCCTTAATCATTAGCAGAATAAGTGTGAGCACTGGAAAGCGATAGAAAAATGTATGAAGGTGAACTGAAGAACTTTTCATGTGGTACAGCACTGGCTTAAAGATTTGAGCTTTTTTTATGAAAGCCGTCCATGACTGCAACACCTCAGGAAATATCCTGCAGCTCTTACACCAGGCGAGTATGTATGTTTGAAGTCCAAGGGATTTTTGCATATATATTAATATCAGAGAATGAAGTAGAAAAGTATAATAGTGATCCTTAGCCTGATACAGATTTTTAGATGAAAAAAACCCTCTCAGGTCTGATTTCTGTGCACGGACAAACTACAGAGAAGGTCCCATTTTGCTCTAAGTCGTCACCCCCTTTCCACTGTGCAGGAGTTTGCAGATGAGGCCGAATCCCAGCAAGAAGGGTTGGCTGCCAGCTGGTCATTTATATCACTTTTGGCACTGCACCACATCATTGTAAGGTCTGACCGTGCTGGCTCAAGCCACGGCAATGCAGGGAGGTGTTGCAAGGGGCTCAACACTCCCTCCCAGCACAGAAGCACATATTCAGGCTATCAGGTGATACCTGCCCACTGCCTCAGTGCGCTGTGCTTCATGCTAATTTCTCACATCTCCTGTGGCTGCATATTGTTTTCTGCTTCCCATAGTATTTTACTCTTTTTTTTTTTTTTTTTTTTAACTTCTGTTTTTTTGCCTCCTCATCACTGGTTTTCTTGTATGCCGGCTATCCCTGTTGTTGAGGCTGCTGCACCATCTCCCTGCAGCACAATGCCCAGACAGGAATTTATTTTTTTCCCCTAGTCCATTTTGGAGCATGGAGTCTCCTTTCTCTGTGTAAACTATGCAAAGTGCATTCTTGGATAATATGGTGTTTGCATTAAATGACACTTACTCTTATTCTCTCAGTTACACAGTAGCCAATCATCAGAGTGATATTTTTATGAATTAAAATAATACACTTTCACTAGCGCTTTGAATTCAGGAGCATAATTTCATTAAAAATGAAAAAACAGAATAATAATTAATTAATAATTGTTTTAATTCAGCCTAGGCTTATAAGCTAATATCTCTCACACGGTCGTCTAATACAATTATAAACATAATTTCATGCTTAATGAAATATAAATGAAGCAATTGAACGGCATGCTCCAAAGAAATCTCCCTATCAATCAGTTGCCTTCCCAACCCTTCCATCTTTTCTTTAGTTAGCTATTTTATTTGAAATGTAGCTTGTGTTTTGGAAAGCTTTGGTTTGAAGACCGCAAGCAGCAGATACTCCATCATGTCCTCAAGGAAGTAAGTCTGATGGTGAATTGCCATCACAACTCAAACTGGATGTCTTATTACCAATAGGAGGCCATTTTATTTTCCCATCCTTGGCCCTGGTAGCGTTTGTAATGTTGCAGGACAGCTCTCCAACGACAGAGTGATCTAAACAGCCTCAGTTGAATTGACACACCCTGGGCTTTGGTCTCCCCACTGGAGCAGAGGTGTCCCCTGCTTCACACCTGACTGCCCGGACACGTACATGCCCCAGAATTTCAGCTCTTTGTGAGAGCTACCTCTGGGGTGAGTGCCGTACAGCCTGTCCTATGCCCCTGCAGCAGCTAAGTCCCACATTACCTGCAATGACAACATACATCCAGGAATGTCTTTATTTTCATTGCAGCCTGTTTTGCTGTTGGCAGCCTTGGGTAAGATGGCTATGGGCAGCTGATGAGGATTTTTGGGTTTTTTGAGTGATTTAGGATTTGCTGATAATCAAACATAGTAAACGTACACTTCTGGCTATTTTTTAATGTATCATCTTTATCACTAATACTGCTATTCATTTTTTGAATTATAATAGTAATTTCTCTCACGTTTTGACCAGCTGGGTAGCAATGCCCAGTGGTGTCATTGTGAAAAAACTTGTGTGCAATTGCACGGCTTGCAGCTACAAATAGGTAAAACTGTAAAATACTTGCTCACTGATTTCTCGTGTATGTATTTCAAGAGCCTCAGTGATGCCCATCCTCACTGTGTGCCTACAGAGTTGGGGGGGAGAAGGAAAATTAATCCCTTTTGATCAGAGTTATAATGATCCTGACAGCAGGTGGGGGAGGAGGGGCGAATCCACCAAACTCCAATCTGAGTAATGCTTGCTGTGGCTTGGGTCTGTGCAGTAAATGTGTATTTTATTTTGCCGGGGATTGGATATAATTGAATCGAAGTTTGTTGGAAACAGCCCAGACTCGCTGAAAGCTTCACACAACTTGAAACCAGGCAGTTTTGCTTGGTTCAGGTTTAATTATGAATGGTTCACTCAGCCTCAGTAATGACTCGTATTCACTAACTATCCTGTATATGAGATGTGACAAAAGTGTAGTTCAGATACACAAAGCATAATTATTTAATGATGAAGTAAAGTTGATTAGGAAGCCTTTAAGCTATTACACTCTTAGTAGGGTATTTTGGAGTCACTGAATAAATGAACATAATTTAATTCTTAAAAGCTATATAGCTCCTGCTGCTTTTGAAAATTACATGTAGCTAGCAAGTTAGGTCTTTTCCCATTATAGAATTCTATATGCTACAACAAAGAGCATACAGAATTCAATGTATTGCCACTAAGAATAGGGAAAACTATTCTTAGTGACTATCCAGGCTAAAAATGATAGAACTCACATATCCAGTAACAATCATGAACCTGACAAATCAAGCTTGTAAGCCTGTGGTGTGATCTGAAAACCTAACAAGCTTCCAGGAGGGATCTCTAGTTTAAAAATACATTCTTTCTTTCTGGATACCTTTTTTTTTTCATGAGATGTGCAAGACTGAACAGCATGAGAACGGCTGTGCCATTGAAGGGATATATTTATACATTATGTAGCTGTGTTCCAATTATGAAATTGATCCATGGCTAAAAATCCCTTAAGGGTGGCTATTAATGAGATTGCCTGCTCTGAGTGCATCCAGTAATAAGATTAGGTATGCATTTATCCTGAGCAGAGATAAACCAATGACAAGTTCATGCTAAGATAAGACAGTTTTGAAAGGCAATTAAACATGGGACATAATGTGCGTGCATATGTCTGTGGGAGGCTGCAGGATGGAAAGTTGGTTTTCATCTGCAGAAGTGCTTCTGAGTGTTACAGGTAGGGAGAAACAGGCTTTTCACAGTAGTGAGATTAAATTAGAGCTTAAAACTCAAAATATTTTAATTTGGAATTTACAAATTGGTTTTCTAAAATGTGCAGGCTGGCCTTTTTGGCTTTTTCTCTGCTTATGGAAAGCTTGAAAACACCTTTGACAATTACCAGCTGCCCAGTAAGACAAGACTCAGTCACAACACTTGGACTTAGATCATGTTGGAGTTCAGAGCATATAGCACCTTAACAGCACCCAGGCTCCTACACAGCCTCCTGCACTGCCTGACTTAGGCAAACCAGACAGTGACACTCTGAGTAAAAAGATCTCAACTATTTCCTACAGGATTTATGGTAGAAATACCTGTGCCGTAGTTGTAGCATTGTATGGGCAGCAAAAGCTTGCACCAGGGACTGAACCTAGACAGTTTGGGTAGTGCTGGAGGAGCAGCCAAAGCAGCATGGAACTCAGCACATGCAAAAATGAACATAAAGCCAATGGCTCTCACCACATTGCAACAAGGGCATTTCTGTCCCCATCTTATAGCCACTGTAACTGCTTCGTTACTCATCACTCTCCTGCAAGACAGCTTAAATGTCCCTAGAATCTTCTCTTATTTTTACAGCACTGGGAAAACTTTATCCTTCTTATGCCGTTATTACTGCCGTTGCTCAGGACATTGTTTGGCTGTAACATTTTCAGTAATTGGGGTACACAGGGTGCAGAGAGGCCAGAATCCCTCCAGAAGCAGAATCCTCTCTTGTACATAAACAACTCAAGCTCAAATCAAATTTTGAATTCCTGGGCTTATTAAATAGACCTTAAAATCCTGCCTCTGCTTGTCACACTTCATATAACTTCACATATCTGAACCAGAGCCAATTAGTGAGAGCTTACGCCTGTGCAGCAGAAACCCCTGGGTATTGCTCTGGACATTACCAGGCATCAGGTAAAAATGTGAAGGGGGAGGACAACTATAACCCAATTTCTGGAGTAGTCTCTGGGGAGATAATGGACAATGACTGGAGTATAAAGGGTGGGAACAAAGGTAAATACTGGCATGATTTGTGCTCCCTTCATTTTTTGCCTGATCAGTTCAAGGTCACTCTGCTAGCACAAATGAGAGCAGCCTGGAGGCTTCTGCAAACCACGTCAGCTGGCAAAATCTTTAAACAGAAAGGTATGAAGAGAGAGGGGAGCACTTCCAATAATGAGCATGAGTGCCTGTCTTGGGACCTTTGGAAGAATTATTAAAAACAAGAATAACAACAATTTGTAACAACAGAGTATCTTCAAAAATCTTATACTCCAGAAATATTGGCATTTTGATGATGTGTGAAAGTAAAGGAAATTGGGTTGCATACGAAAATCCCTTGCTCATTTTTCTAAAATACGAAAACCTCCTATTCAACCGTCAAATATACAAATTTCTTACATTAAATTACTTAAGAAATTTGGATGTTTGACACTTCATCTAGGTGTGACTGAAAGAAATAAACAGAATTCCAATATATATTCACAGACTTCAAAGGGATGGTTGTAAGTTTTTGAAATATCCACTAAGCGACTATTCTGTCTATTAAGTGGTGAGTGTATAAAGTACATGCAGAAAATGAATGTAACTGGGGAATTCTTGAATGTAGTTATGTACTTTTATGGGCCTTCTGTTAAGAAGTTGCAAAAAAACATATGGTATGTATTAATAAATGTATTTAGCATTTTTCTTCCTGAGTAATTTATTCACAGGTAATTATTCCCTCATCTTATTCAAAGTAGTCCAGAATCTAGTTCTTATCTGCTGCAGAAAGCTGTTGTATTTCTACCTCTCTCAAGTAAAACAGCAGGATACTTTCACAATCCCGTCTCATTTGACAGAAGCTGTGCATATGGCCAAGCAAAGCTACCTTACTCCTTCTCAGTCAAAAAGAATTCATAGGCCTGCCTTTCTGTTAAAACCTTATTACAGAGTACTAAGAAATTCAGTAATTCAGTAAGAAATATTGGATTTAGCTGCTTCTCCCATTAGGCTGCCCGTTCCCTGCCAGGACAGCTTATTCTTCCAAAGCCTGTCCTTTGTGTCACACACGGACACACAGTGCTGAGCAGTGACATAAATTCTCCTAACAGATACTTTGAATCATCAACTTTGTTTTGCCTCTTGGGGTGCCTCTTTCAGAATTTTAAAAAATCAGCTCTCTTCTAAATTAGCATCAAAGATTTACTAGTTGGGAGTAAGTTCTCTGGGCTCTTTTTGAAAACTCTGATAATTTTCCTTTTCTTTCTATGTCCTTCCTTCACAGCCCCCTCCTGTAATCAGGATCGCAAAGTGTGTGCTTTCTCATGAGGATTAGGCCATGACCCATGCATGATTGCAGGAAATAAGCCTTTAAAGTATGCCTAAGTGCTCTGCTTGTTTGAAGTTACTGATCCTTAAAATAGATGTCTGAAAAAATGTGTAATTTCAAATGTTTCTGCAGATATTGTTCCAGTATGTGTAACAAGGAGACACATCAAGCCAAGTTACATCAGTTATGCTCCATTATATCATGAACTGAGCCAAATGAATCAAAACATACAGTAATACTTCAAAAGAAAATGCAAGCCTTGTATTTTTTTTACCACTTACAAAGTGTTAAAATATTCAGCTTGATTTGGGGGGTTTATTTTAGCTATTCACCAAAAATCTTTTCAGTATAAAAAGTATTTCATGTATTGTGAGAAAGGATGAATAATTGTTTCCTGTTTATGTTCTCTATATCATTCATGATTTGAAAGCCCAGTAGGATACCCTATGGGTCTGATGTTCATTCAGTTCACCTCATATGGGCCATTTCTTCCTTCCAGATCGCCCTTGTTTTTCTGCTTTCGATCCTTTCTTATTCCCTTCTAGCCTTTTTAGAGAAGATGATCACAAGTGGGGTTTGCAAACTGGTACACCACAGACTAATATAATCAAAATTAAGAAATGTCATTATTTTATTCTTCAACACTTTCTGCATTATTCCTAGCATTGTTCCCATGGTCTATCACCTCTAAATTTTGAATGGCTTTTGCAAGAACTATATTCAATGACTCAGAGACCTGTTTCCTAAATACATTTTTATAATGAAGCCATATAGACTAAGAAATCAACTGAACCAGCACAGGAACATGGGGCAGAGAGTTGTTTCTGTCTCTCTTGTGGCTCAGTGCTCCGAGCAGGTCTGGGAAGCTCCAGAAATTAGGGAGACTGAGGGTTCTCCAGGAAACCCAGTTTCCCATTTTTTGTGACCTTTCTGCTCAAGATGGTGGGAAAAGAATGGATTCATTTTTTTTCTTTTTCAGGGACCTTTTGTCCCTTTTGAGATATTAGGTATCAAGTACCACCATTGGAAACTCAGTAAAAGAAGATGCCTTAGAAATCCTAAGGTACTGCCTGGCATTTTTAGATCCCCGCATGCTCACTAAGCTTACTGGCAAAGCTCTTTCACAGCCATTTAATATATTGAGTATATTGGTAGAAGTAGTAGAATAATATTGGTCCCTCCTCATTAGTCTCTAAGGTAGTTAGAACATAATTTTGTCCTATTTAATGTTACTTTAATTCTAACCAAGTCAAGATGAGGTCAGATGTTTCACCTTTACTGAAGTTCTCAGCCCTCTTATGCCTGTGTGCGTACAAACCTATGAGAAAAATATTTCAGTCATTTCCACAGCAATGATCAAAGAAAATCACAAATGCAATGGACTTCAAAGAAAAGGGCAATGGCCCAGACCTAGCTCTGAGGCAGTGTGCACAAAATTGGTGAGATGTGAACTAAATTGCTTAAAAAACAGCTCCCAGTTTGCGGCACTGGCTGTTAAAGGCAGCGCAGACTTAAGGTCCGTGGGTACCTGCTGCTCACCAGTGATGGCAAGGGGCCTGGCTGCAAAGCCAGTCCTGCAGCTACACTCGCCTCTGGCCAGGCAAGCTTCAGGCACTGAGGAATTTTAATTAGTCTGTGTGCTGCAAAAGCTCTGACTTGTCAGGTCTAGGAATTGAGGGTCAATGGAAAAAAAACCAAAAAAATACAGTCCCAAGAAGATAAATAAAGTGAAAAAGAGATGCCATTCAGTGCAGCACCTAACCCAGTATGATGGATAGATGGAAAACCAAGGAACTATCCTCACCTCTGGATCTTATTCTGGGCCTGTAAAATCCTCTCCTCACCTTCACCAAGAATGTTTATATTCCTGCCAGTGCTACAGCAGGAGGGAATATGGACACTAACTGCTCTACAGCGTACTGGGAAAGAAGTCCATGCTTTCCCTTCCCTTCCTCAAGTTCTGCCAGGTCCAGGGCTTGTAGCCACACCACCCCAGAGATGGGAGAGGAGTGGGGCTCTGCTGCAGACTGGTTTGTATTTGACATTGTCTATGAGGGTTGAATGGTTGTAGCCTTGAAAAGCTGCAGCTAAAGTCTGCCCTGGGTCAATGCAACTCTACCACAGCAGTAGTTCAAATGCTGTAAGCTATTTATTTGCCTGGGTATGTTACTGAAATCCACCTTCCTAATGTGCATCACGAACAGCCAAAGGCAACTTTCTGTAGGTGCTTGGGGAAGCAGGGAGATGGGAGAAAAGGATGCATTGGCTCCACTGAGCCAGCACTGGCAAACTGGGAGGTGAAAACTCAAAGAGTTTCGATTGAAGAGTGAAAACCTCCATTTCTGTACATTGTGGTGCCTGCACAATCATGGAGAAATAAATCTTAGTTAAATTTTTGATGAGCTTTCGGCTGCACTAAATAATTAACCAGGACCTCTCTCATTTGAACACGGGTGCAACTTTTCATGTTTCAAACGCTTCCCGCCTTAATCACAAGGGAATTGCTCAAGTTATTCAGGTCACTTTGTATATTTATTTATTTTTAAAGTCACTAGTCAAAACGAATCTTGAAACTTCATGTAGGGAAGGGAGAAAGCAGCTTTCTTTTTATCTCACTCCAGGTAAATCCCAAGGAGAAGTATGTGTCTTGTTTCCAGCAGCTGAATAATAGAGATTGATAGGTTAATCAGTTCCAATACAACCTACAGAATAATAGTATTCACTCATATCCCAAGTTTTGACATTCCCCAAGTCCAGGATATTTCAAAGATGATAGTGCAGGATATCACAGGACAGTTTTTGAAAGACAGATGCACTAATAGGGACACTCCTGTATCCCCCCATGTAAAGCATAGGAGACTGATCCTGCCTTTGACAGGCTGATTGTGTGACAGTATAACTACTGAAGTCAGTCTTACTTCACCACCATGTAACGGCATAGAAAATGAGGTCTTAAAGACACTCGTTCTCTCCCTTCATTAAGTGTCAAAAGGAGCTTGGATGTTGTTTTATGCTGAAACCAGGTTATCTTGTGAGTATATAAAGTGGGCATTAAGTGTATTAAAGATTGGATTCAGTCCCCTAATGAAGGACTTTGATCTGCTATCATAAGACTCAGATGTGAAAATTGGACTCTCAAAGCAGATTAGTAAAATAACCCCTTTCTAGCTACTCTATTCTACTGCTTCTCAATAAGTCACAGACTTTACCTGAACTCATGCAAAAAACCTGCAACATGAAATTAGCAGTGTCCAGTCTGCAAGTCCAGTTTTCTACAAAGGGAAAAGAAGGGAACTGCAGGAGAGGTGGTGAAAATTTGGCTTCAAACCATAACTCAGTATAGCTACCTCTGAGCTTCAACGTCCTATCCACAAAAATGAGACTACCCACATCACTCTGTCTCAAAGACATCATGGGAAAACAAACATATCTAAAATTGTAGAGGGCTTCAAGAATGTTATAGGCACAGGAGCAGATTGCATTCTCAGCTGAATTTCTGACAAAGATCTACCTAGGGTTTTTCAAACTTGTCAATAAATCCAGGATTAATGAACTCAGGCTGCACCATTTTGTAACTCACTACTTTAGGCACCAAAGTTAGTGAGTTGTTTCAGTCCTACATGACTTTCTTTTTTCCATCGATGGTCACTGCAAAAATCTCAGCCAGTTAGTTATTTCCCAGGAACCATTGTTACTGCTGTTTAGCAGTTATCATAACGGAGTTTCTATATATGCTGCTTTCACTAATTTGTCCTCTTTTGCAGTGAAAACTGTCATAATAACTGCTTGATTTAAAATGTAGACTGCCTGAGAAAGAGAATCCTGAGAAGTGACAGGTTCAGAGAAGTACTACGTGTGGAGGAGAGCACTTTAAATTGAAAGCGGGTGTTCTCATGTTTCTGCAATGCAACTGGCAGAGCCACACATTATTAAAACTGGAGTCTTACAATATTTTCTTCAAAAAAATGTCCTTTGGTTCTATCCATCTCTTCAACCAGTTTCTCAGAATTGTGTATGTATGGATAGCCATAGGTCAAAATTAATTTATTTTTTATTTGATGATGTTGTTGCCAATGCATATATGTGACCATAGGTACTGAAAGCATCAACCTTGATCAAGAAGATCAGAAGTAACAGAAGCAACTGGGTATAAACGGCTGTAGTTTCGCTGTCTCAACAGTTAAGATTCTTCACTCCAGCTAAGAATCAAGCCATTAAAAGCTAACTCAGAAGCAACATCTTGCAACAGAGTGACTGTGGGATTTTCTTCATTCATGAGAGTATTGCACAAACCAACCATATTTGTGAGCCATTCATGTGCCACACTGCCACAGAAGCAGAGAGAGGTGCCAACTGCAAAACAAGCCAAAGAGCTACTTTTCTTCTCCAGCAGTAATTACTATTGATATCAGATGTGTCCAGCTCAGTCAGGTGGCCACACATCCACCAGCCTCCCAGTGCTAAGGACATGAATTTGGCCTCAGGTCTCCACAGTTGCTTTTCATCTTTGTGTCAGACTCTTGTGACATCAGCAGGTCACAAAGGGCATCTGAGATTCTTCCAAGGTTTCCATCTCCTTCATCTAGATGCACTAAATATATTTGGAAATCTGGCCTTCAGTCTGCCTATGCCATAACTCTTGCTCCTCTTTAGCTCTTTTCTGTCTAGTTTAGCGTAAAGGTACTCTCCACAGCAGCTGCTATCTCTCGAGCTATATGCTCGTGACATAATAGGACCTCCATCGTCACTTAGTATCCACTGTAATCCAAATAAGAAAAACAAACTTCCCCACTATGTCAGCATCTACATTATCTTGGATATGCTGGATTGATGGGCAGAGGCCAATTGTATGAGGTTCAACAAGGCTCAGTGCTGAGTCCTGCACTTGGGTCACAACAACCCCATGCAACATTACAGGCTTGGGGAAGAGTGGCTGGAAAGCTGCCGGGCAGAGGACCTAGGGGTGTTGGTCAACAGCTGACTGAACATGACCCAGCAGTGTGTGCACAGGTGGCCAAGGCGGCCAATGGCATCCTGGCCTGTGTCACAAATAGTGTGACCAGCAGGACCAAGGCAGTGATCTTGTACTTGTCATACTGGCGAGCCTGCATCTCAAATCTTGTGTTCAGTTTTGGGCGCCTCACTACAAGAAAGACCTTGAGGTGCTGGGGCAAGTGCAGAGAAGGGCAACGAAGGTGGTGAAGGGTCTGGAGCACAAGTCTGATGGGGAGCGGCTGAGGGAGCTGAGGGTGTTTAACCTGGAGAAAACAAGTCTCAGGGGAGACCTGATCACCCTCTACAAGAACCTGAAAGGAGGGTGCAGGGAGGTGGGGGTCAGTCTCTTCTCCCAAGTAACAAGCAATAGGACAAGAGAAAATGGCCTCCAGTTGCACCCAGGGAGGTTTAGATTGCTTATCAGGAAGAATTTCTTCACCGAAAGGGTTGTCAAGTATTAGAACAGACTGCCCAGGGAAGTGGTGGAGTCGCCATCCCTGGAGGTGTTTAAAAGGCATGTAAGTGTGGTGCTTAGGGACATGGTTTAGTGGTGGTCTTGGCTGTATTAAGTTAATGGTTGGACTCGATGATCTTAAGGGTCTTTTCCAACTTAAATGATTCTATGATCTTTTCCAGTCTTTTTCGAGCTTAATTTTTATATATCTACATACGATAGGTCATCTACTATTTCTGTGGTCTAATGCATTGTCATACTTTCTGTTTCAATGCCTCTTGAGTGTGATTTATTAAAATGACAGATCACACTACAGATTGCAATGCAGGATTAGTTCATTCCCATTTTTTAATACAGTTCCTCACATCATTTCCAGAATTCAAGAGAATATGTATTTATTTTAATCACCGTGTACTGCATATATAATTTTTTTCTTAGGTGAAATTTCCTTTTAGTGGAGGCTGGGCCATGAGAGAGCAATTATATGAGTTATGTGCACATTACGGAATAATTTAAAATCAGCTTTCAGGTCAATCTTTTTTAATTATCTATTTTATCAACTGTTTTTGACTAGCAATTTAAATAATTGTGTTTGCCTAATACCTGGAAATGTAATTGCTTTTAGATGGCCTCTGTTCTGATCTTGATGTCAGTGTCTTTCTCTGCATACTGCGCATGCTAACACCTGTCTGCATGGTGACAGATTTGTGGTGACAGCTTGTATAACTTATTTATAAAATGACAAATTATTTTAGAATTTCTTTAAGTTCACAGTCTGGAAATATGGAGAAACACCTGCTTGCTGCAGAAAGCTGAAGAGGATCTGCTAAGTCAGAGGGAAATTGGTGAAGAGCACATTTCAAGTGAAACAGATCCCTGTGGGCCACCCTTGTGCCAGTCCAGGTTTCAGGGAGGGCTCCATGGATGTACTTTTTTAGCAACAAAGTCCCTGTTGCTGAAGCCGGAGATCATGAAGAAGGTTCCCAAAGGCTTTGGGGCATGGAAGCCTCACCTGGAGTCTGAGAGGAGAAGCAGCCTCCTCCCAGGGTTGGTTCGGAGCAGAAGCCAAGTGGAAATGCTTTGAGTGGTGTCTGGCAAACCCCCTTCATTGAGCCTAGCTGGGGCCAAGCAGCCCCCTGTGCCCAAAGCACACATCTGCTTTCTCATGTCTTTCTCTGTCCTACAAGGAAAATACCTTGCTGTCCTTCACTTTGTGCTTACTTGAGCAAGTGGCCCAGTGCTGTTTCAATCCCAACATTAAATGTGCCAAACCTGTCACTATAATTGCAGTAGAAGTGTTGCTATGAAGCCATCTTGTTAACATAAAAGGATTAGTTTCATCAGCAGGCGGTTTCACTAGGTAATGGACTCTGGGATGTCCAGCTGATGTGCTATAGAAAGAGTAACGAGATCCTCTGATAGCAATTAGTCCTCATTCCCAGCAGTACAAGCAGGAATAAACAAGTGAATTGCCTTGTAGGAGCCATAAGCGGACAGAGCAAATACTACAGACACAGATTGCATTGCACAACCAGGTAACAGGTACAGAGCACACCAGTAAAGGACCACTAAAGGAGCAGCACACATACAAGGTATGGTCTGACCAGCTGCTACAGCAGCAGTACCCAGGAGCACTAGTCTGGGAATGTCTATGCAGAGCAGGCAGTTTCTATACATGAAACAGTCATTATAATATCTAGCTGTTGGCTTAAATGTAAATATGTCTAAATAGGGGTTATCCAGCACAGCAGACACTCTTCTTTTCTCTTTCCATGTTGCATTTTTAGTATCTGTAATTTCTTTCGAGTCATGCCAGTACTACTGTTGTTCACTCATTTTAGAAAAAGTGATTCCTGGAGCTGTGGCCACAGCCATACCGCCTACTGTACATCCTTGCAGCGCAGCAACAGCAGTGTTCAGTGGATGTGTATTAGGACAGACAATGAAAATAATCTGCTATATTCCAGCTGATCATGTGGTTCTGCGTTTAAAAAGAAGTTATCACACGTGTCTGAATGAAGGCAACCTAGACAAGTCCTTCAAATAGATAGATAACCCACTATGCACCTTTCTCACAAAGTTACTCTCACAGTCATTTTTATACAAAATAGAGATATTTATCAGCATCACTCAAAAAAAGACATTGGTTTAAATTTAGCATCCTGAAATCCTACTCACAGAAACATCCATTTACCAGCTACTTAATGGCCTCTTGGTTGGAGGGCAGCTTCTTTTCTAATCTGATGTATGATTTCATATTGTCCAGGGCAGCTCTTGGTTTCATTAAGCACCCCTGTGTAAGTTAGTATTTCTGATCCATAATATTCTGAACTGTATTCAGGCCATCAGTGGACATCAATGTTTAAGTTCTGTGCCAGCTCTGATTATTGTTGTGTACTGGTCAGCCTGCTAGGTACATGGCAAATGACTACTTTGGTGATAGGCTAAGTCTGACCTGGACCTGAACATTTAATGCTTCAACACTCATAATAAAGCAATATAGCAGCATATCAATTACTATGAAATTAGCTGCAGAATTGCTGCTGGATGCACATGTACATAGCACTGACATTTGTTTTCCTACCGAGAAGACTTAATTTTATTTTTGAGAGTGACTAAGATATTGGCATAATGCTTCGTGCTTTTCAAATTGTCTCTATTTGAAAAATGAACTATCCCTCAAGGTAAATTAAATGAACCTTTTTCTTTGTTCTTTCAATCCTTCTGCTAGAAGCCTAGTGCTGTTCAGCTGGAACTGCGTGCAAGCCAGAGATACACAGGTTGCTCCTTTGAGCATTGATTTCCCAAGTAGCATATAGACAAAGAAAACCTAGCAGGAATAAAACTAAACAATTCAGACTATCTGCATTGTCAGAAGAAATTCAGGTATTTACTGTGATCATGAAGAAATATTACTTGGGCAGGCCATATGATAATACACTCAGTAGTGCAATTTCAGGAATAAGAAGATAGAAGGGCATACGCGAACTTGCAGAAAGGATGGCGGCAGGGAGTTTCAAAACCTAGAGATCATCCTCACACCTGATATCATACCCTTAGAAGGTAAAATTTTGTCTCCATTTAGACACATCCATCCTGCTTGCAGCATCAATTTAATTGAACATAGTAGTATTTCTGAGTAGCTTGTTCCTATTAGACTGCGCAAATACCGTGGAGTGTTTCTTCATCAACAAAAAAACTTCTTTCTGGCTTTATCTGTCCCAGTGAAAAGAGTGCAAGGTGCACCGGGCAAATACAGCTTCCTTCCAGCCCAGAACCAGAACTGTTTGAGTGGGCTCATCTTCACATATTCGCTCTCAGTCCTGGAACGGAAAAGCTGCCAGCATGACTTCTGCTCTTGAAACACTTGCCTTGTCCTCTGCTTCTACATGGTTTTATATTCTGCCTCTTTAGTAATGTTTTCCAACTCCAAACACAGTTTCTGCTTGTTCCTGTTGGCATCTTGTTTATCTATGAGTGAGAACGTGCGTGTCTGTGTGCTTTTTCCATATATTTGTATATGAGACTGTATGTTTGCATTTCACTTGTAATTGTTTCCTTCCAGCTGTGCTGAAAAGCTGTAAATATTCCCATTTCTTCTGGCGTATACAAGCAGTTGTGATTACAAACGTGCAAGTTTGGAGATAGCAGCTGACGCATCCTTTTCTGATCATAACTTCTGTGGGAAGCTTGCCTCTCTTAGTCTGTATTTGGTAAGGAAAAATAAAGGTTCTTCACAAATGATAAAACTGTCAGTTTGCACTCACGTAGCAATGTGCTGAGCTCTGAGACAGGTCAGCTTAGTGCTAGGATTGAAGTTGCACATTGTTATGCTGAATGTTACGAATACACTTTTAGGTATGTTAGGATCAGGGAGTTACATGACCCTTTTAAAATAACTTCCAGAAGTTCCTCCTAAATAGTAGAATGATATAATTAAAGTGAAAATACATTAAAGTGGCATAAGAAAAGCACATACTCATGTGGGAAAGATTTCTTCCGTAATCACACTCTATCTCCATATAAACTGATGTTTATAACACTTAGTCCTGAAATGGTGCAAATCTGAAGAGCACCAAAGTCCTCAGATTGCTTCATTTTTCTTTGAAGTGCAGCTGTATCAATATTTCAGGTACTTCTCTATTTTCACATCAAAAGCAGCACTGTGATTAGAGACAAGTCATTTGTAAAAGACAATTCATTCAATGAACCTCTCATTTTTCTTGTTCTTGTACTACATATGAACACATTGCAGTTTATGTGAATCTAACCCCAGATTCATTAAAAAAAAATAAAAGGCAGCTAAAAAAAATAGCAGAACTCAGAAGCTGATATTTAAAATCTGACACCTGAACTGGACTGGAAGGACATACTGTGACACTGAAACTCCAGTGCTGATTGAAAGGATAGACAGGTTAAAAGAACAGATAACACAGATGATGGAGATTTCAAAGCAAACGATTTCACTGACATTTAAAAGGATTTCCCCTTGCACAGCCAGTTGCACTGCCAGGACTTCAGAAGGGAAGCTGTTCCCTGCCTGCTCTACATTTCAACAGTGCTTAATTTAGCTTAACTTCAGCCACTGGACCTGAAACTGCCTCAGGCACTTGGGAGACTCTGTAAGATAAAACATAGATTTGCTTATCTATTTGCATTAGTGTTCATTGTGTAAAATCAGGAAAATACGTGATTGAAATCAGGCTTCACTGGTTGAATATAATCACAAATTGTGAAGTGCCCTGCATTTACTGCCCAGCATGAAATCAAAATGCATGACAGTGAAATGGCTCCTTCATCAGCAGTGAAACATACATCTCGGCTGCAGGTCTGGAGGGTCTAAGGTCAGGATAAAGCACTCTGGAGGTGCTCAATTATTATAGAGAGATCCTGGACAGCTACCTTGGGCCCATACCAGCAGGAGGGCTGAGATGCCAGTAGGTCTGCCTCACCCTGGGGTTTTGTATTCTGCATGGCATCTGTAAGTGTATGGACAAGCAACAGAAATCTCTGTCCATATGGGCAGTGATGGGGAGCCAGGACCAGCAAATAAACAGAGGCAGCAATGCACCACGAGCTGGTTTTGCTCACAGAGCTTGGGTATGGCTTTTAAAACCACTCACCCACAAAGGCTTACGGGGAAATGGAGTCACAGTTTCTGTTACTGTTAGACGGGGTCAATATCCTGGTTTTTGCTCTAGCAGGCACATTGCAAGCCTGTCCTTCCTGCAGGACCTCAAGTCATGCCAAAAGCTGTGTTGTGCAACTGTGGCATGCACCAAACCTCTTGGAAGAATAATAGCCCATCCAGGCCCAGACAGAACCATTATGATATATTAAGTCAATACAGCATAGAGTCCTTCGCATTTTTGTCCTGATTTGCAGATGTTAATTGCATTCATAATAGCTCCAGGGGGTCTACAGACTAAACGTAATTTCAATGAACTATTAGAGCTCTTTCTTGGAAAGGACCATTAAGACCGCAGAGCAAGTGCTCAGGATGAGACACCATTTGTACAAATGATGTCACAAACAGTGGAGAGGGACTTGCAGTCTCTGTAGCGAAAACAGCACGTGAGGCACTATGCAGTGAACAGCTCTTCTGAAATCCTCCCAGACCTTCTTGTTTCTGTGCAGTATTTGAGTTAGGGCTTAAAAGTAATAGTGTACGTGGACGAGTCCCACTGCAAGACCTTTTGGCAAACTGAGGTGGTTTTAATAGAATGGAGCTTAGTAATCAATCGTGTTCTACCACTGTGATATTCATAACCATTTACTCCATCTCCACTGAATTACAAAAAATAGCTACCACCCCTCTGGAATTCAATATAACATAAATAACTCACATATGATGATTTTTTTTATTTTTTTTTTTTTAGCCATATCAGAAAGCACTGGCACCACTTAATCTTTTGCTGATTGATTGTAGTGTTTGGCTTTTAAAACAAGGGCACGATTAAGTCCTTAAATTCCAGCAGCATAAACAGCGGGGAAGTGCTTGCAAAGTGGCTTTGCTTACTGACTGCACCAGTTTGGGTTTGCTGCGATGCATTGCTCTCAGGGACAAGAGCTTGTGCAGGAAACAAAAGCACTGAAGTATTGGAGGAAATTGTATCTGCATCATCACATCTTTTCAGACTTTTCATACCCTTATTTTTATGAATATGAAAACAGATTTATAGTATGTTTATAAAGATCTGTGACTCATTTTCATATACTGCTTGAGACAGACACTGGGCCACCTTTGAAGAGGCGTGAAGGAGGTTAATATGAAAGGGCTGAAAAACACCTGGTGGTTTCATATAAGACATTGATGGTGATGTTTCTTGCATAACAAATTGCCCGAGAGAAACTGAGATGAGGCCCTAAGACTGTTTTTGAGGCTTTAAATGAAATGAGGTTAAAATCATACAGTGTTAGCTTTGTCATGTTAAAAGTGGTTTCTGTTACAGCTCTGCATACACTTATAATTCGTTCTTTTCATTTTCACTGGCAATGTGACCTTGAACAAGAGACATGCCATAGGACCACAGTAGTGACAATATAAATAATATAAAACCAATCCTGGATAGAGAAAAATAAAAACAAGATTAGTTTTTACCTCCATCTAAAACTTACCTGGCTATCCTTCAATTACTTTACAGGACACGAAGAGGCATAAAATTTGCCACCTTTCTGAATGTGGAGAAATGCAGAACAGGGTGCATAACCTTGCGAAGTGCAGAAGAAACTGGGTTCAGATAATGCTGTTCCCATCCCTGCTGTAGCGCTGCAACGTAAGGAACAGTTCAAATGTGTCAAAATCCATAGTGAGATTAAAGGCCAGGAGCAATGCATAACAGCTTGTAAAAAAGTGGAAAACCAGATAAAGCTGCTTCCTATCAACAGGTGGATCTGGTAGTTTTACAGACCTGTTTTCTGTACAATTTTAGGTTACGTGAACAATTTAATAATTTCTTCTGGGTCTAATATAAAAACCTGGAGAATCTCTAAACAGCCTCTCTGACTGTTTCAGAAGGAGCAGATTTCCCAGGCACTGTAGGGCTGGATGCTCTTCAGACTGTGCACCCACCATTAGAGAGGCTGGTATTTAAAAAATCAGACACCAAGAATTTCCAGTCTTGCTCAATACCCAACAGACTCCTTTGTTTGAATCCTTAATCTCACCATTAGGCATAAATGTCTGTTAAAATAATGTGGGTTTGGACATTCTACCTTTTGCCTGTTTCAAATTATCTTTATAAACCATACAAAAAGTTACTGTCTGAGAGTAACCTGACTTACACCAACCTGGATGCGCTGTCTAATCCTCCGCAGGTACCACTTGCATAGGTATATTCTGTGCTACCCAATTACAAATTCGGTCAATTAACAATGTATTTAATACATTTGTTAATACACAAATAAAGAACCAGGCCTGCCTCACTCCTCTGAGCTCTCAGTGTCTGAAGTTGCGCTGACTTACTTTGGAAGAGGCAATGCTCCTTGAAGGGCAAGAACATGGATACAGGGTATGGCATAGCTGGACAACACCAGGCTGCAGAGGCATGGTGGGACTGAGGTGTATTTTGCTACTGCTTTATCCCTAGGACATTCTCTGGTGGGTGACAGCCTTATGTAGATATAAATTAATTGCCAATTTGGATACTTACCGTTCAGGTACAGATGTTTTTCTACGTTGTTTAGTCCAAATAAAGCCAATTTAAGGAAAGAAGGAAAGGCAGGAATAGTCAGTGGCAATGGGAAGCAGAGTTTACTGCACTGAGGTTATTACCCCAGCCGTGACTGGAACAGAAGCAAATTCACTTGTGCAGCGTCCTACCACACCAGCTCTCCTGCACTCCCAAGTCATCACCTTTTCGTTCTGCCACCCTTCAATATGTGCTACGAATTTATGTAAGACACATCATTTAGCAAATGGCCATGACTGATCCGCTGCATTTAGGTAGAAGAGGAGTTAGGACATGGTAGTGACATTTGGGTACAATGGTCTGCATCTGCATATCAATGGTTGATGCCATATGGGTCTCTTGATTGCAGAGTTTTCCTTCTTGTCTTTTGCTAAATTCACAGTTCAGAAGAGAGTGACCGCTCCTGCTTTCTTCTACCCACAGCACTTCATGTGCCACAGCCTGTCACTGCTGTCAGATGCCAGGCAAAATTCATTCTCTTTCATAAATGCTAATCTCTTTATAACAGCATTTATACATAAATTAATGAAAGATCAGAATATAAAGATGTTCATTTTTGATTATTTGCCCATTTACAGGAAATTCAGTTAAAACTGTTTAGTTTTATCATTGCTAGACAAAATAAGCATGACAGGATATTCTAGCCTCTGGATTATGTAGATAACACACAGAAATGTCATTTACATTTTCATTCTTTTCACAGAGCAACAAACCCATGCTTGCAAGTAAATTAAAATTCAGAACTTAATTGGATTTTTATACTCTCTTTAAACAGGTAATATTGTTTTTCTTCTTTTTATTATAGTATCTGAACACTGGATTTCATTTTGAGAGAGTGCCACTGAAGGTGAGAGGCCCTCTGTGCTAAATGGTTCATTTAACACCATTAAAATCTCCCATTCTTCAACATGTTTGAGGATTTAGATTGCTGAATGCCAGTATTTCAGTATTATTGTTAAACAAGAGAAAGGCTATAGAAAATTATTTTCTAGGGTGTATGCATGAACATATACATATGTATATATATGCACAAGCACATGCGCATACACCTATGTATTTGCATATATGTGCACAAATACACTTTCCCACGTTTAAATGTATATCTATGCATGCAAATGTAGAGAAAACGTTCCAAAAATTTATCTCTGCGTGATCGTATTTTTGCCATATCTTGACAAACCTTTTGAGAAAAAAAAGCAGCATATTTCGTCTGAGTCTCTCCAAAAATCTATTATATGAAAACAATGGAAATCATTCACTATTTCCCTTTTTTTTTTTTTTTTTCCTGCTTATTGTGAGCTTCACCATGGTAGCCCTGTCTGATTCTGCATTTAAGACCCTATCTCTGATGTCAGTCAGTAAAGTCCAAGCAGCTTCTCTGCAACTGCAGATTACGAAGCACAGCTTTCCCACTGTGCATGAGCGGCATGCC
>NW_009606884.1:0-44952 GCF_000690535.1 Cariama cristata | reverse complement strand
TCTTGTTAGAGCAGAATAAGAAATATCCTGGAGAAAACTTCACTAAGCTATTCACATTTTCATTGAAGGAGATACTGAGAATGGGACTCTGGCAGGAAACAGCATTTGTAAGGGTGACCAGAGGGAAAAGTCGCCTTGATGAGCTCCATGTTACATCGCCACTACTGACTCTCCGTGTCAGAGAGGAACACAGCAGTGCCAGGCACCCTGCATTTAAGACCTCCTGACACACTTCTGTTTAGTGGCACTGGAAAGCAAGGTTTCACTTCACACAAGTCATTTGGTATCAGTAAAATATCTGAAATTATGAAAATGTTGTATGATGAGAAAAGCATTTCTTGGCCAGCACTTCTCATAGCTCCCTGTGAGTGCTCTCAGCACAGAGGGAGAGGCGGGAGGCACAAGGCCATTCCTGTCATGTCCTCAGGCAACACAGTCATGCTTTATCCTAGGGTGATAAAGGCCTTCTTGCAAATACACATATTCCCATTCATTTAATGAACACTTCATGACCCTGAATACTTCACTGAAGGGGAAGCTTGATTCAAAAATCCTCAGTGCTAAACAAACACACTTGGAGTAATCTCAGTTCTTCCTTTACTCCGGTTACTTCTGGTCAACGTGTGTCAAACATCACACCCACAATTGAAAACCTCCTCACTGTAAATCTGTATGAGGTGAGGCATGAGCGGAAAGGCATTGCTAACTGAGGGCCTAAATATAAAACTGCCATTACCTTTGGGAGATAATTGACCGCAAATGTCAGCTAATCAGCAGGGGTAGGAGCATTCTTGCTGAAGTATAAAATTCTCTACGTTAAGTCTCTGCATTTCACATTGTATCATTTTCAAGTGCATGACTTAAAACTGATAATGTCAGACATCTTCCCACAGGTTCTGCGTTTTCCCTTCATCAGTGATGCCAGTTGCAACACCTGCCACAAGCTACATAAGTGTGTAAATTAAAAATGTACTTTGCCTCCTCTGTGTTGACCTTCCTTGCAGATTATTAGTTGCACTTACATCTATCTGAGACAGAACATCCACACGTTCAATGCAGCAAATCCCTTGCATCATTTGAAGATTTGCCCCTCATTTTATGAGTTGTGTTTATTATGGATTGCAACTTGAGTAAGAATTTGAAATAACTTTTCCAAAATGAACCTTTTCACACAAACCCACACCTAAGTAATAAAGTAAGCAAGAAATAAGAGTCACAGTCTGGCATTACATATTCTTTGAGTTTTTGTCTGACTAGATCTCTACCTTCCCTGGGAGTTCAGAAGTAAGCATATGAGTCTGTCAAAAAGTCATTTTTGTGTTATTTCTGCCCAACCTAGAGTAAAAAAATTATTAAATGAACGTATAATGGGAAAATCTACTCCCACCGGGATATCAAGTCCAGCTTTGTAGACATCAAAGGTTTGTCTAATTCAAATTACTTTGGCATAACTGTCAAAATTTGCTCTGCCATGCTTATTTATCTCAGCCGCATGGCACTTTTCTTTTCCGATTAGCCCAGCGATGAACCTGGCCAGCCTCACTCACATGTGATTTCCAGTACAGATTGTACACAACACAGTGTGATGCGAGATGCAAGCATAAACTGCTCTTCCCCAACCTCCATACCAGCCTCGCTCTCTGCTGAAATGTCCAGAGGACATGGACGTGAAAGAGCCCGCAGAAACAGTCACAAAGAAAGCAATTTTTTATTTTGAAAGAGTTTTCTAAGTTATGTTTTCACTCTCCCATTTTTTTGTTTTTAATGAAAAGACTTTCTGTTTCAGAAATAGTCAAAACTCTCTTTAAAACACAATCTCCTATGAAGTTAAAAAACAAAATGCAAGTGGTAAGAGAATTTTTCATTTGTATCTCCTAAGTCTCCTGTGAGACGACATCTGAAGACACATTTCTACCAAAAGTATTTTTGATGTATAACTATTGTTTTGAGTAAATAAACTGAAGAAAGAATTGGTTTTTGGCATAAAATTCTGACTTTTCTGTTGAATGCCAACACTTCTCCCTTCCATAAGGAAATATACGTGAAACAGAAGGATCTATTCCTTTCCTTCTGGTCCCCATCCTTCAGAAAAAAAACAAGGTCTTTTTCTCTGGAGCAAAACCCTTCCTCTTTCTATCAGTCCAGTAAGACTGTTGCTGCTTTCCAAATGGGTAATAAATTTATACTTACAAGTTAGTATATGCTTACCTTCAGCTCCTGCTTTGGAGAGTAGCTCGTTAGCTGCTGCCCTATAAATACCATCAACTTGATTGACAAATACAATGCAAGCAAATGCATCTTAAAAGCATATGGGCAGAGTAGATGGAAGGCTCTACAGCCATGATCCCACTATGCATACTTCTATAGCAGAGCAATTCTGGCACCTCAGCTGCAGCTCCCACCAGCTGTATCAATACTGCAACCATGTACCACAGGTTAGGAAGATGGAGAGGACATTGAGATCCCCACGGGGCAGGTGCCAACTGGAAATCCCCAGTAACTACAATGCTGATCTGTGTCATGATTAAAACCCTCAATACCAGCGATGGGAAGGATTTCAAAGGTCTGTTTAAATTAAACAGAAATTAGAGACAAAATTTTCTTGTATTTACAACTTTTTTTTTTTTTTTTTTTTTTTTTAAATAAAGACTTCCTGAGCATGTCTAGTGTCTGTTTTGCTAGCTATGGTATAAGCAGTTAAGACCAGATCTTTTTATTCTATGCAAGTGACTGGACTGAGCTGCTGATTGCTCAGCATCACCAAAACACATAATTCTGTCCATGCAAGGGATACTCATCAGCTTTTGTTCATCCGCTTTAGCTAATTGTATTAATAAGACTAAGTAAAATTCAAATACTTTCTGAAAGGAAGAGACGTTTATCAGAAAAGCTCTGATGGGCAGGAGGATGGTATTATTTCTATTTTCCAGTTGACAGAGAGGTCTGGCAAGGGACTTACCTGAAGCCACACCGAAGTCTGTGGTTCTCACTAGCCTCTCCCTGACTTGCAGTGTTGTGGCAGCTCCTACCCCCAGTGCACAAGGTAAATGTGGACTCTGCAAGGGGCCAGTGGCTGTCAGCCCTGTTGTAACCTACGGAGTTGTTACTGATCACTAAAACTGACTCCTAAAAAGATTTATGGAGATGCAGTGTTGTGCAGAAGGCAGCTTGTCAACAGCACCAGCAGAAAGAGGAATTCACTGTGAGACAGCAGAGCCAAAACACTTTAAAATGTCAATGCAGGATGACAACCCACAGGCAGAGTTATCTCTGCAGAGTTAGGACATTTCATGGAGAAAGCATCCCACACAAGTCATCCTGGTGGTTAGACTGTAAACAAACTCCTTGCTGACATGGTCAAGGCATGGCAGTGGGCTCCCAACCAGTTTTATGCCAGAGGACTCTGGGGCAATTTGCATGGTGATGCAGGCGTGGGTGGGTGAGTAACCAAGACCTGAGACCCTTCTCGGAAATGTTGTGTTTTGTAATTCTGGACTCTCTGTGGCTCTCACAGGAGGACTCTTAACCCCTGGATGCAACCACTGTGGAATAAACTTCTGGCAAGCTCAGATACATACTTTTAAAAGAAATCATGTTTCTGAAGTGTCATCAGCAGTTCTTGGGGAAAAAATATCCCTTCTTTTCCCACTTCATTTTGGAAAACAGGTTGTTGAAATATTTTCCTCTTCAGTATTTAATATTGATGCTCAGGGAAAAAGCAAAGAAAAGAGAGCCAGGAAATACCATCTTTCAAATCACAGATGATGATTACTAGTAAAAGGGAACCTGGTGCTATCCTCTTCACTAAAGGGAAAATAGAAGAAAAAAAGAAAATCTTTACTTTCTCCGACTAGTTAAAATTCATTTTATGTCATTAAATTATACTTTTGTCATTAAAACAGATACCAATGTAGTGGCCATAAACCTAACTCCTCAAAGAGAGACAGTGGAGTAAGGTTTGTTTAAAATCACAGAGGTTTTTTTGCATACAGATCAAAGGATTGCATTTAGCTCTGTGACAATACAGTTTTAAGGTTATTGTGGCATGAAGTTTACAGCCTTCATATTACCAGTTCAGGCAGACACAGCTAAATACTCTAGAGTTCTCAAAGTATATTTGTTTTGCATCCTTCCTCTTCCCTCCCACCCTACATCTCCCTAACCAGAAAACATCATGCAACACCTGTAACAATCTCAGCACCTTTGGCACAAAACCCCAGACATATCAGGAAGATGCTGCAGGAGCATCAATGTTCCTAGCATTTATATGAATGTGGCTAGTTATATTAACAGGTCATTAAAATTTGCCACCTATCTGTTCCTGTTGCAGTGAGCTGTCAGAGGCGTGATGGGCTGTATGTGACAGTACAGCCGCTGTGATTTTGTTCTTGCTTGCAGAGATCAGCATGACGCCTCAAGGCTGAACCCACTTTATAACTTTCTGTCTGGTGAATAGATTAATTTGTAGCAAGTTCTAAAAGTCATGGATTTTCCATACTTTATCTCCAGTCTAAAATATAAGCTCAATATCTCTAATGCTTGAGACACAGGAAAAATGTGGCATGTGCCTTTTAAAGGATTTGTTTCTATTCTTCTTGTCGATTGCCATTTGTTTTTTCTCCACTTTGCCGACCCACGCAGCATCTTAGCAACATCACTGGCAGCATGCTATAGGGAGATAATACTAATTACAGTTATCAAGTCCATCTTGATTTTGACATGATGCTGCACACTGCTGTGCAGACTGTGGACAATACATCTTCCCTCCCTCTGCCCCCCAGATGTAGCACAGCTACAAATGCTCAGCTCAGATCAAGTTTTAAAGGAAAAGAGAAGGTCACCAGCTGCTTGCAGCGAATCTCCTGCTGATTCTGTGCCAAAACACTACTGCTTTTCCCCAGAATAAACCCAGCTCTCTTGTAGATTTGCCAGCTTATACCTCTTTTCTTAAACTGGATCTCAATAAAGCAGTCACGTATCCACATTGTTTAGAAACTGAGTTCATTTTCTATTGGACCAACTTTAAAAGCCTCGTCAGGAAGCAGTGAATGAGCTGGAAATTAAGCTATAAAACACACTATATCTGTGTATTAGAATACAGGAATTGACAGGCAACAATAAATACACTCACAAGTATTATAACAATAAACATAGCCTAAAGGAGAAGAAGAATTTATTTTTTTTTTCCTATTCTCTGGACTTCTGAGACATACTGAGACATAGCCTTGCTTTGAAAATGCTGGTTTAGACTTCATTAAGAAACAAGAGCCAACAATATCAAAATTTCTTCTCTTTCTTTTTGGAAACCAAATCAAAAGTACAGCACGATTTTAAAGTACAAGAGATTTTGATTTTTCCAATAATTGTCTATCTAGTTGTGCTTCTTTAATTAGCTATCAGCAGCACTTAATTTATTTCTAGTGTATTGTTGCCACCTTTTGCATATCTCTCCCAACCTGTCAAAAATCACAAAAATAGACCTACAAAAATTAATCTTCCTGTTTCCTGTGCAAAGATATTAAAATGGTAATTGCATTCTTTATACCTCTAAAACCTGGTTCTACTTCTAGATACTTATCTGAAAGCCCAATGAAATTGTGTGATAGTTGTTGTTGATGCTACTTACACATAACTGGAAGTTATTGAGATCTGATAGTAATCGCTGCATTGTAAAAGCTTCACACAGCGAGGCCAAAGTTCACCGGTGCCTTTGATTTCTGTACTGAAGGGTGATTGTCTGGAGAAATAAACTCCATTTATTAATTCTTAGCATCATACTTACCTTTATTTATCATAGCACAGGAAGAAATCTTGTCATCTCAATGTTATTATATTCGGCTTGCAACAGAGCAATTCCTTAAAAAGCTGGAGCCTAACTACAGGCTGTTTCCCCATGAGCAGGTAGGTTGAGTAGTCAGATCCTACTTTACTCCTTCATGTAATTCACTGCCCCATAGAAACACCATCTGCTCCCCCTCTCCCTCCCAAAAATCCACAAACCACTATGGGTTTTTTGCAGTTGGTTGCTTGCTCCTTGGAAAGACTAGACCCACTTTGAAACTCTTACTTCCAGATTTAACTATTTGCTACACACTCCATGAAAGCACAGGCTTCAAAGTACCTCATAATTTGGGAATGTTTAACAGAAACAAGTCAAAGGTTACACATTGTTTTCTCCTGTTCACTGAGCTTCTGTAGATAATGGTTTGGGAGGAATTTTCCACCACCGGAACTTGTGACAGGGCCTGTGCATCCCACAAGGACAGAACAGGAGGAAGATGTCCCGCTCCACCCATTACCAGTCCCACGCATGTGATGTACACCTTGGGATGAACTCACTGAGAGGTGAGGGTGTCTGCTTCTAGGAAGGAAGTGGGCAGAAACCAATTGCCTCCTGGCTTATGGGAGTCCACCAGCAAAGGAGTGGTGAGAAGACAGCTGCTGCCCTTTAGTGGAAGGAAACAGCACTGATTTCAGCCTTACAAGGCTTCTTGGAAGTATTCTGCGATGCGGGGTCTAACAAAACCAACCTCCCTTTGTCATTTGGACGTATCACCTTCACACATCACAGCCTCCTAAAAATAGGAAGGATGGTGGGGTGTGATAGGATGGGGTTTCTTCTTTTTTTTTTTTGCTTTTAGACCAAGTTATTTGAAGACTTTATTTCCCATAGACTTAAGCATAGTAAGAATTATCAACAGCTTAGCTAGAGGCACCTTTCTTACTTGTGATGCAGACAGGCTCTTCAGGAAACCCAACTGGTTTGATTATTCATTCCAAAACCACAACCTGTGCTGAAATGGTGAAGCAAAGGTTCTGATTAAAACCAAGAGAGAGAATGGAGATCTTTTGGAAATTCAGTGGTTTTTACTCCAGAAAAAGTGATATCAAAGAGAGAAGAAAGTGAATAGGTTACACTGTTAAAGAAGTCCTCTAATGTTTGGATTTGTTTCAGTGTTGTTTAGCAAGTTCTCACAATGGGTAGCTTCAAATGCCCTAGAGTAATTGCCACAGAAACACCATTAAGAGACCTTGATGAGGGAAACTATTAAATTTGAATATAGTTTGTTCCGATGAATTTCCTTACTTCATTTTTGCAGCAAATAATATAGTTCCACTATAATTCACTATAATTGTGAATTACACTCCTATAAATTCATCCTTACTGTCAATTAAATTAAATAAACATTGTCTGACTGCATTAGTAAGAGATACAAAACAATTCAATACCAGACTTAGTTATTGAGGAGGCTTTTTAATGAACATAAATTGATGTAATTAAAATAAATCTGCTTTCCACTTTTCTCGGGTAGATGCCCTGTAGCCATTCCTGTAGAACACTATAGCAGAATAAACGCTGGGCCAAAGCTACCATCTTTCCTCATATTAAACAGCAGCTTCCTGCTCTCTGGGATTTCAGAGATGAGTAAGACTGGAGGATGCTGCCTACTTAAACAGTTGTTAAAGGAATGCAAAAGAAAAGAAAAAAATTCAACTCTTTGTTAAATTCAGTTTTTCTGTCTATCATTACCTTCTTTTTACAGAAGGAAACCAGTAAATAAAAATACTTTTCGATATTACTCTTCATAGGCTGTTGGTAACTAGTTGGTAGCTTCTATGAATTCTGCTTTTGGAAGGTATTTCACAAGTTGTGATACAGTCATATGATAGGACCACATTTAAAATCAACATGCAAGGTTAGAAAAGTATTTTTCTGTTACAAGATCTCACTCTCTCTCTTTCTTTGTGTCTCCTTAAAATAATAACAATAGGATTGCCAACATTTTTGAGTGCTTAAGGATAGGAGGTATGAGTTATCTCTGGACCAGTGAATACCAGGTATGCCTATTAATAAACTATACAGAGCTGAGGAAAGCAGAGAGCTAAAGGAGCTCAACTGGAATATATTAGGTATTTTAAACTGAGTGAGATTAATAAAAAATGATCAAATTCTTTGATGCCTAGTGTGGAGGTGTGTGTGTGCCCAGAGCTCCTGTCTTAAACTGCTCTGAGCACACCCCACAAGAACACTCTCATTAACATACGGGTCCTACTGACAAAATAAAGGATATTGGTCACCTCTGATTGCACAGTCCAGTTCTCGAGATTGCTCTGTAAAGAGCATCTGTCTTTAGAGCATGAGTAAGGCATGAGAAAAAAAAATCCCATATCCGACAGCCCCGCCATTCTTCCCCTCACCTTCACTTGGGCTCATCTAGATTCTCAAGCCACATCCCATTGGCTTTGTCAGATAAATTCTCCAAATCAGTTTCCATTTCAGTTCTCCTCCATGTGGCAAAATTATTCTGGCTGGAAAACAGAGAAAGGATATTTTTTTGTGTGCAACAGCATCACTGACAATTAGTGCCTTTGGCATCCCCTCTGCAGAGAGAGGAATTTCACTCTGTGGATAAATAAAGCGCTTAGGTCTCCAGGGCTGTCAGACTTTAACAAACAATAAATGCATGCAACATAGAAGGGAATATAAATAAGAACAGCAACTTGAAGGGTCCTTCTTAATAACACAATGTATGTTTATCTCCAAGAAAAGAAGGCCCAGCAGCTAGCAAACGCCACAAAATTCCCACACACCATGGCATTGTCTATGACTCTTAGAAAGGTAAAACATGCTTGAATAGATGTCAGTGTTCCTAACACTAGAGACCTGCATGCTTAGAGAACGGCAATCACAGCACACTATTTCTCCCGAGGCAGTACAAAGTACTGTTCCTTATAATTGCAAGCATAAGATTTAAAAACATTTCCATTGCCTTGATGAGTCGTGTTGCAAACTGGCAGCATACCAACCACGGGCTTAGGCTGTGTGGCACAATATGTAAAGTCCTTAAATCTCAATGCACGTGTCTCTCCACCCTTAGAAGATGGTGGCTTTGACGAAGGCATATAGCCAGGAAGCATGGAAGTTCATTTACAGAATGCTTTTAGGATGAGGCAGTTCTGCTCTTTTCAGTGTATAAATCTTTTCCTTTTCCCCCCCCTCTCTTTTCTGATTTTTCGAGGTTATTATCTCAATGCTTTTTCCTTGGTACCAATTCCTCTGAACTTGAGTTCACAATGACTCGCAGCAGGGAGGCACAGAGAGAGCCACCACCAGAAGCCTCCTCCCTGGAGAAGCTTCACAATGCTGCCTATTATTTAGCAACTTGAAACTCTGGCTTAATGGCACATATCTTTTAAACATCCCTTTCCTTCATTTGTTCACCTCAGGGACCCAAGCCACGGAGACGTATCTGCACTTTCTCTATCCCATCCTCCCCATTGGCAAGGTGCATGAAAGCGGGGGGCTGCCAATCTCCAGACTGCAGCTGTGACTACCGATACTGGTGTTCAGCAAATTGAAGCGGTGGGCTCCAAAGCTCTGCTCAACCATGTATTCACCCACCAGTGAAAGCTCTGAAAATGGTTAGAAAAACCCAGCACATCTTAGGGGCCTATTAAATTTGGGGATGTTTTTCTTGGTCATCATCATCCCTCTACCCCCAAAATCAGAGGGGGAATGTGGTGGAGACACTTCAGATACTTTGGCTATGCTAGGATGGGGGTTAAAACCTTCTTTGCTGATTCTTAGTAGAAGACCTCCTTAGTAGAAGAAAACTCTCCTTAGCAGAAGATCTCTCTTATTGCGGTTTTAAAAGTCGGCCATCCCTCCTTGCACTCCCACACAATATTTATTCAGCAGAAGAGGATAGTTACTAGGGATATACAAACATAAAATTGTGGAAGGAAATCGACTCCTCCAGTCTCATTAGTGATGATAAAAGTACAGACAATTCTGCCTCCATGTGGGCTGTAGCCCTGCAAGTTTGACGACAGAGTCTTGCAGGCTGACAACAGGACACAGGGCCATTATATGGTATTGGCAAGCTCTCAAACTAACCTACCAGTCATTTAAAACTGGCTGTGTTATCTGTTGTTCCTTCTAAATTTCTCTTTTCCAAAAACCACTGCTGGTGAAATCCAATACCATGCACTGACACACAAATAGCTATTAATTTTCAAGAATCTTTCACCTGAATCTTTTGTTAGAAACTTCTAAGGAAAACACTAGATAATAGAAAGTGTAGGTGAAGTGACAAGTTGAACAGATTGCACACAATAAACAAAGCATCTAGGGCTTCAGTATGCCATAGCTTTGTTTGGATGAACAGGATAATGACGTGAGCCTAGCAGTGGTTCAGGATTACAGGCTACTACTCAGTTCTATTAAACTCACCATGTGATGCTGAGTGTGTCCCCTTGCCTCTCAGTTTTTTTTTTTCCCCTCTACACACTTGCTTCTGTATTATCCATTTGCTAAAGAAGGTCCTCAGAAGAAGGTCTGGCTTCTTCCATAGATTTCTCTATCTCTGTTCTGGCCCTAGTACCGTAATCTCCGGTTGTCATATCTAGTAATTGTGTTAATATATATCCACTTATTATTAATAGTACTTTTAAGAATAGAAATACCTATGGGTTTTACAGTCTCTTGGCCTATATAGTAATTTGTTACAGTTCTGACATTAGTCACATTCCCTCCAAGATCATAATTGTAACATTCAACCCCTGCGATGACTAGCCACAGGATGCTGGTTGACTGCTTACAGAGAAATTGTTGTTTACAAGGTACTGTAGAGATGGCAGCACTGCACTATTAAAAACATATTAATTGAATTCAAACAACCAACCACAGTAACACAAAGGAGAAAGTATGTGAGTTCCAGGAAAATGTCTGGATGTCTTTGACAGTTAGCATTCAAAGATGAATCCTCCTCATGAAATGCAGCGTGCACACAGAGATGGGTCAGGTTCTACTCTTGTTTTCTTTGTGACCTTCATGGGTTGTGATAAGTAGAAGTGTAGAAAATGGAGAGTTTTCCCTTCCTCCCCCGACTCCCTTTAGCAATCTAAGAATAGCACAGATTAGAAACACCAATTTCCATCCTGGATTGCTCCCCATAGGGATAAATGCCTGCAGGACATAAGCGTCAGTTGGACATGCACCTTTCCAGAACGACAGAGGAAGATGAGCTATGTGCAGGCTGGAACAGGCTTCCAGTTCCCTTCCTTTCCCCATGCCACACAGCAACCATGTTCACATGGGTCCATGAACGCCACAAATCCAGGAGCTCTGAGACAAGTGGGGGCTCAGGATGTAGGCTCTCAGCTGAATGAAATCCAGGAAGGGTGCAGCAGTTTGGCAAAATTCCAAGTCAAAACACCATAATATTGAAAAACCTATCCAAAAAGACAACCGCCTGGTGAAGGAGGTCAAGGTCTTATCATGGAACTTTCTCCCTCATGCCACAGAGAAGTACTAATTCTAGTTTTCTTCAGTATGAGATCTGCCATTTCCATTGATCACACGACAGCAGGAAGCGGAGCTTTATGCAAAACAGCAGAAATTTCAAGCCTAGCTACATCATAGAGTAGAATAATGTAACCTGGCACAGTGATACCAGCAGCTTATTGGCAAAAGGCAACTGGATTAGCCGTAAATCAAAGTAACAGAGGGTGGAGAAAGAATATATTCCCTTCCCCAAGGACAGCATGTTAGACAGGCTTCAAAGCAAAAGGGCTGAGCACACCCATAAGCTGCTAAACTGTGCTGTGGCCTGGGCCTGCTGCAATGGTATCCCGAACCTTCAACTCTTTTGAGTGTTGATTCGGTGTTCCATCCTGCTGCTGTGCAAGAGGAGAAAGGTTCATTAGGCATTTCTTCCTTCCCTCCTTAAGACCCATCTTGAAATTGTGCTACAGCCCTGAGCTGGCCTGACTGTGCTCACGTCTCTTCTGCCCAGCGCTAATCCCTCAACTAATTGCTGAGAGAGGCACCTCTTCCCCATGCATGAGGCAGTACTTGGAACATGAATATTTCATAAATGAATACAGACTTTTCAAAAACTATTAACAAATTTCTGCAATCCATGTTCAAGGATTGCTGGAAAGTAAGAAAGAGCCATGCTTTCAGGGTCTTGCTTTCTACTCTCAGACTGATCCTGACAGTATTTAAAACATGCAACTACAGTCTTATTATGAAGTATTAATACAACAGATCTCAAGGATATTTATTGACTGCTACTGTTAAGAAAGATTTTGAAATGGTTACTTGACTCCCATTAGATCCTACTCTAAGGTAACATCTCCCAGGAGTTTATTTGTGTTTCGAAGAAGAACACATTGACCATGTTCACAATTTCCAATATTTCTTCCAGACACAAGGGATTATTTACCCATGCTTGCATGCAAATATCTCATCTAATTCATTTTGTTCTTTTAAAATGCTGTTTAAATAAAGCTTTTAAGGGAAATAGAGCCTGTTTCAATTTATCTTAGTTGAAACTAGGACTATAAATCTCTTCAGTTTCCTTTATTGATCTTAGACAAAATTACAAATATAAATTACAGCTGCTGCAAATTAAATGTTCTAATGACTGTGTTTGAAACCAAATGCAATAGCATCAATAACACATTAGATAAGACACAGCAAGAATAGCATAAAGCTACGATTCACTGGTGAAAGCAAAAAGATTTCTGTGGAAGCTCACAACCAGGCGGTCCTTTCTCCTACAACCAGATTTCTCTCATATATCTGATTAATTTATAAAATTAACTACATCAAATCCACAGGACTTGCAGATGGTTTAATGCATCCGCCAAGAAAACTCAAGTTTCCAATTGGTTTGTTAGAGACCACTGTTTCAGGGCCTAACAGACACTGAAAGTGTTGCTCTTGGAAATCTTTCCTGTAAATGCACCATAAATGGTAAGCTTTGGCTGAAACTGTACTGACTGTCTTTAGGAAACCAGAAAGTTTGTACACCAAACCAAGGCAAGAATCCAATGCTGGCATGCTGTGCTGAATCACTGTATTTGAAGAGGCAACACATATTCCATACTGACCACGATGAAATATATAAATGTTTCTCCAGGTTAACTGTCCCACCAGTTTCCTTCATTCTTGATCTTACTGAAAACACTGGCCACAGGGTCTTGCTCTACAAGGGCAAATATCAAGTGATGCTGCTTCAGGTAGGATACATTTCTTATGACAAAGCTCCTATTTCACAAAGCAGCAAAATCATTAGTTTTCTATACCACTGACACTTAAGCACAAAGATATCTGTTTACCAGGTCATGAAATTGCAAGTATAGTATCAGTGACTTTGCTGCACTTGATAAAACAGTAAAACATTTCATTTTGCTGCCTACTGAGCTTTAAAAAAACCTGACATTGGAGAGGAGACAACATTCTTGTTACCATCAAAGTATTTCAAAATACCTACTTTTCTGTCTGTGATCTGTGGACATGCATTTTTTCCTTCACTCTAGTTCTACCATTCCTTTCTGGTACAGACATCACTGCAAATATCCAGAAAACTGAATCCTTTTATGCTTTCTTAAGTTTTATATGATCACAAAGCCTCTCTGAATATGTATAGCTGTGTGTATTCAAGGCATTAACACTCCTACAAATTTTATGAAATAGGCACCTCAGTACCTAGAGAAACAAGCTCTTCATTTATCTTCAGATAAATACAAGACACGAGAACTTGAAATCCTGCTGTCTTTGTAGCTCACAGAACTAATTGCTTCTAAGCAGAATTCAATTGGTTTGATAGACACCACTGTTTCAGGGCCTAACAAGCATTAAAAGTGTTGCTATTGGAAGTCTTGCTTGTAAATGCACCAGAAATGGCAAGATTTGGCTGAAACTGTATTGACTGTCTTTGGGAAACCAGAAAGTTTGTACACTGGACCAAGGCAAGAATCCAATACTGGCATGTGGTGCTGAATCAGAAGGGCAGATCTGACAGATCCTCCCAGTCCGTGATGTGTCCCGTAGATGGTATTCTCTTCTGTGCTTACAATGGGCAGTAGACCTTGATTTTGTCTTCCCTCATCATGTAAACTAAACAAGCAAGAAAACAGCTAGAGCAGTAATCTCTGTTCTACTGCTTGTTCCCTGGTGTCAGCCAAGCTGCTGTTGAAGAGTGACCTTCAAAGGTGTCTAGTATCCCTGGCACCTCTAAGTTTTTGGAGGAAGTAGTTGGATTTTTTTTCTCAAAATAAAAGCATTTAGTGAAGTTCCCCAAATCTCTGTGATGACTCAGGCACCATTTGCTGTTTTAATGGTAAAATTAGTGGGCATCCCAGTCATATTCTAAACATCTTGTCAATAAAGCTGGTAGACCTGCGTCTCTGAGGTGCAAGCACAGAGGCTTCTGGGCAGGTATGGATGACCTTTGATCTAGGGATAGTGTTTCTCTAAACTAGCCTCTGACATTCCGGTTTATCCTTCATTGTTCATCAGTTTGTGTAATTTCATTCATTATTTACTTTGACCTTTAGCTGTGTTCGGTATTTCCTGGTACCAAAACTTGCCACTTAATAAAGGAAATTTCAAGAAAACATCAGCCAGCAAGCTAAATATTTGCACAGGAAAGGCAGATTTCATAGCGAACTGATAAAAATGATTGTCTTGCTGACAGCTGCCCTGGTTTCCTGATCTAGAAAGATCCTCCGTTACTTCAGCCTCAAGTTGCCCAAGGCAGGATCTCTTTCTGCCTAAACACTGCAGTTTTATACTGATTCCTTCTCAAAATACCCAGGTCTTTTATTCAGCTCTTTTGCGTAATAGTGCTGTACATACCTGACTTTGGGAACATTTTTCTCCTCTCCATTAATGTCAGTTAGCCCAAGCTACTCTCCATGTATGCATCCATGCATGTACAAATTTCAGTGAGTTTCTTCCATGGGAATGTTCTGCAAAAATCACCCATTGGATGCAAAAGTTCAGCTGAGACAATTATGCACATCCAACAGTAAGTGTTGTAATCTTAGTGTTAAATGGCAAAGAGACAAAGATCAAGTTAAATACCTTTCACAATGCCTACAAGGTATAAGGCTTGAAATGTTTGCTCTTAGAATTGTAACTTGGTAGCATAGGGTCTGGGTAATAGTGAGCCAGAGTGGAAAGAACTGATCCCTTACTGGGCCTGGCCCCTCTTCTACAGTTATTTGCAAAAAGGAGAAAGCACAGCCTTTGCATTCAAAACTCTCATGGAGTTCTGCAGGCAAAAGAAACATGAAAATCGCTTTGATTATGTTTAAATATTTCAGAGAGGTGACTAGACTTTGGAAGTTTAATTACCTTAAGCCAAGAGAGGGCAGAGAATGAGGGCAACGACAAAGAGAAAGAAAAGGAGAAAAAATGAACTTTTTCCAGGACAATGAGATGTTACTATTTCTGAACCTGCAAGAGAATTAGAGCTGAAATAATTAGACAGAAAAAGAGATTTTAATTAATGATGGTAATTCTTACGAAAGGAACCAGATTGCCAGCCCTGGAAACTGCCAGTTCTTTTTATCCATAATGTACATACAATCCCAATGAGACTATTGCAAAGATCCCTAGCATAGGGCATTATCCTGAGCTGAGAAGTCCAGTGTCTGGTCGGTTATACCTCTTGGCTTTTGCTGCAACTGAGCTTTGCAACATGAATAGTTGTTCACTAAATCAGTTCCTTGGTACAAGCAGATGCTTTGACATGAGCCAACTGATTTCTAATTACCTGAATCAGCTCATAGTGGTGACCAAGAATCACAAAACCTATGGAAATAAATGTAGAGTCCCACAGGTTCAGATGACCACTGCATCAAGGTCTCAACCTGAGGAAGTCACAGCAAATAGATTACCAGTTCCCTCCAATACCTAAGAAACCCTTAATTAAAAAGTAAAAAAAGAAAAAAGAAAAAAAATAATTAAAAAGTAACCTTACATTCAGGTCATACAATTTTGGTTAACTTCTTATCATTCTGTTTAGAAACTACAGTCACTTTACCCCAGCCCCTACGAGCACCATAGCTGTGAGGGCCACTAGGCATCATGTTTTGTGAAGAGCAGCAGTTGCAGAATTTGTTCCTGAGCTGGAAGGCAAGGGGGAAGGATTGGGTTTTTAGTTGTTGTTAATAAAATTTGGGAGTAATGAAATGCTAGCAGAAGCTTTCACCATCTCTCTTTACATGCTGTTCTCCACACCTTTGCAGCTGGATGGAGAATTCCACCTCCAAGAAGTGCTGAGCAGACTAGCAGATTTGGGGTACAAGCTCTCTGGTAGAAGGAAAGCTAGCCTGGCTTGTCCCTGAAAATTTAATTTCTAATCCCTGTTGGCTAACCGATGCAGCTGGTTTAAGCTAAATCTGAAAAGTAACACCTTGTTCCAGTTCTCAAAACATCCTATGGCAAGGAAAGCAATGATCTTCACTACTTGAGCCCAATATGAAATAGATTAAGTCGCATGTATCAACTTCACTTTAACATGAGTATTTCTATTACCTGGGTCACAGAGTCTGTGCAGTCACTCTCCAAAACCCGCTGTTATTAATTCAGCAATTATAGCTTTATGGTGGCAGGGAATCCTCAGTGTTTGAGCTGGCACTGGAAAGCTGTAATTCTGAATGAGACATGACATGAATTACAGGATTGCTGTAATTTTTCAGCTTTTCATGCATTTTCACTGCATATATTAAAAATACAGCAAGTAATTCACTTTTAATTATGCAAATTCAAAGACAGTAAGACAAGAGATGGATGAGTTTTTAAATGCTTGCTCTGCCTGGCCACCTGAGGTTAGCATAGAAAATCCACCAGCTAATCAGGCAACCTGGCCCACCAGGTTCCCGCTTGCCTGAGTGTACACAAAATTACCCCTTTTTAGTATTCAGCACCATTAGAAGAGCACAGAGTACAGGAAAGAAATTGCCAAGCAGAGGGAAAGCTAGGAAAAGGCAACCTTCTCAACCTGCCTTCCCTGCTTCTTCAGGTGTTCAAGGACAGCCAATACATAGCTGTCCTCACATTTGACATTAACATAAGACCTCAGAGGCTTTCAGGTATCCATATGCTTTCTAATTTGGCAATTATCTTCCTGACGTTAGGGCTCGGCTTTACTGGGACAATATCCGTAGCCACAATTTCTCAAGGAAAGGAAAAATTTCCCTAATAGAGAAATTACAAATAATTTTTGACTAGAATATTCAAATCAGGATCGTAGCATGTGTCAGCTTCCACATTCTGCAGCTCTGCCCTTGGCTTCTTCACTGTACCTTAGCAAAGTCTATGACTGCAACCAGCTTTTACACACGTGTCCATACACAGGTCTGTGAGTTTGTTGTGAAGGAGAAATAAGTTACACTGCTCTCAAAGACATTGTTGTTCAACTGTAAGATAGCAAGTGCAAGTAATGATGGCTTGTTAAAAGTCTAGTGGCTGTATCTAATAGCTCCAGTGTTCGGTGCGGTAATTACAGAGGCGAGAGATTGCTGAACATGTGTAAAAAAGGAAATAATTGGAGTTGCAGTAATGCAAAAGCTTCTCCAAGCCTACAGCAATTGTTATTTTGCCCTCCTACTGATGTGCTACTAATCAAGGATACAGTGGTTAGAAACTAGCTCTCTTTAATGAATGTTAAGTTTAGGTGTTTTCTATCCAGGAGCTCCAAGGCTTCACATCCAGTACATCCACAGTTTAGGACACAGAGGTAAAATTACTCAAACACCTTATTGCCTTGCCCTGAAATGATACATCTGCCTCTTTTCCCTGGAAACCTAGGAGAACTTTCAAGCAAGCAAATTCGCAATGCAAATCTCCAGCAACCTACTGAAAAGAGGGTGCTAAAGAAGGTGCTCAGAAGGCACTGTTGTGCTGAGTTCTTCACATTAATATTTTCAAACCAGGTGGAAACTTTTCATTTTCTCTAATCTCTTTATCCTCCTTTCTCCACTCAGAGAGTGTGGATTCTTGTGTGGATTCTTCCATTCTCACCTGATATCACCATTGTGTAGCAATAGTTCTTATAACTCTCTTAAAATTAATTCTGCAATACGTGTCTGTTGCTGGTTCTACCAACCAAAGACTGTGTAAAGATCAGCTTGTAATGAGAATCAGTTTAACCCCATTTACTTTCTTAATGTCAGTGGTATTACAGAGATCACTTATAACCTTGCATGTTAAGTAAAGCAGTTAATTGTGCTGCTGCACCAGGTTTAGACATAAAAGGCAGAATTAATAACAGGTTTAAAGAAAAGGCATAGAATATGAGTTCTGAATACAGAAAAAGGGCTAGTGTGGCTTATTAACCCACTACTCTGTAAACAGAAAGCAACATTAATATTTGGTTAAAAGATAAGACTAAGAATGTTTTTTACTGATCTGAATGACTTATACATACAACAGGGGATAAAAAAATAAACATTTTGATGAAAACAAGTGACAGAATCACCAAGGTTGTCCCTTTGTTTAAAGTATGGGTCTCCTGACCAAATGCAGCTGCCAGACTAGAAATATCCATTTCTGAGCTTACCCCAAGGGAATTCTCATATAGTTAGCAGAGATCAATTAGACACTTCAGGATGCATCTCATACAGTGCAGGTACCTGGGGAATCTGGCTCTAGCGTGGGTATCTACACCCAAATATCCAGGTGGGTGGTACGGGATGGCTTCACACTGCCTGGACAATGGCTGGTTATGGAGCCAGGGGGTCAAGTGAAATAATAGGATCCAGGTTAGTAGAAGTGTTGGAGGAACTTATGGGTACAATAAGGCATACAGTGCTGCTGGAGGGGAACAAGCATGCAGCTCCTCTTGTTCTCAATTAATGCAAGGGGCCTACCTTTCATTTCTGGAAAACCAAAACAAAACATTATGAGCCTATTTGCATCTTTAGGCACCTGAATACCTTTTTAAATACCTTTATTCTTAATGGTCTTAATACCTGCTTAGAGCAAGCAGGAGTGTAGGTTGGCAGGGAAAGATTAGAGACTTTCAACTCATAATTCATTTCCCAGGCTGTTCCTAGGGCACAGAAATTATGCACTTTCCCTTACCCAGGACTGACTGTAAAATGACTGTATTGTCCTTAAAGACTAAATCAAAGTAAGCAAAAAGGTAAATAAATCTTTTCTACATGACTGCTGCCATTTTATAAAAACTATTGAACATAAAATTAAAGGCACCCATAGGTACATAAAGAACTTTTTTTTTTTTTTTTTTTAGTTTTAATGATCCAAAGCATTGTTTAAACAGCAATACTATTATAGATTTACTTAGCTGATTTCTTTCTGAGTGCACCAGAACCCTGATCCTTCCAACAATGAATGCTACAGAAAACAGCATTAGGCAAGTTACTGTGAAACCAAAGTGTATATTTGTGCAGCAATAAAAAAGAAAGAACTAGGACAATAATGAGCAACCAAATAGTAACACAGTTAAGGGTGCTGCTTTGCAGGAGACAAGTGACTATTCTGAACTCTGAAGTGCCAATGTAATGAATCACAAGAGCCCACTAAAATGAGAGCAAACATATAAATTCTTCTTATTTCAGTACGTACAAATATCAAAGCAATTTTTGGTTGTTAACCTCCACAGCTTGAGGACAATATGTTCATCATTATTGTATAGCACTTCCCTCTTCAGAAATTCTCTGTATATTGGTTTTGATGTTTCATTGAAGTATAATGTATGCCTGAAAGGAGTAGCTCATAAAAAAGTGGACATTTTTTTGAAAAAATCAACTAGGAAAGGAAGCAAAGTGATACTATACATTATTTCTGACAATGCAGATTGTGACGAGATACTCAAAGTATTTGGATTTTTGCTTTTACATGGATTTCATAGTTCCTCCTTCCTAAAGAGCTTAACAGTTCTAAGTTTATCTCCTTCACCTGCACTGCTGTTTCATCTCTATGTGCCCTACCTCCATAGCTACAGTTGAAGTGCACCTGTTCCCACCTTCTCTGCTCAGAGTCCCAACAAGGACCACAACCAAGTCTTCTGTCAAAGATACCTAACTGCCATCAATTGAATTAGAGTAGAAACTTGTTCAAAGAACAGTGAGCAGGTGGCAATTGTTTGTTTTGTGAGGCTGGCTGGGCACACGTCGCTCTTGGTAACCACAGTAAGCGTTGCACTGTCCTCTCTCTCCTGAGGTAGCCAAGTCATCCTTTACTTAGGATTTGAGAAATACCTTGGCTAATGCAAATTCTGTCTTCCTATATATCACTGAAAGATGACTTTCCAATAGACAAGACAGGCTGCAGTATCTGCCTGCTATCACCCCTGCAGAGAAGGTCATAGTCATGAAGGAACGCAGAGTAAGGTACTACGATGCTATCCCTGTGGAAGACATGCACCATAAATAAGTCACGCATTATAAACTCACCTTCTAATTGCAGCTCTGACTGATGTGTACTTGCAGTGCTGCCATGTTTTCTCTCTATATTTGCAGTTTTACCACTGTGATCCCAAACCTCGCTTCTACAGAACTCGCCCCTTAGCACTCTTACATGAAGCATATTACATGAGTTAAGGTAAAAGATCAGGCACTTGACAGAGAGCTATGCGAATGGCAAGAACTTTCCTCCTTCTGGGAAATGCTTTCTCTGTTTACGGGAAGTTTGGGGAAGCAGATATATTATGATCTCGGTACGAAGTGTAAGTAGCAAAACTTACCTTTCTCTCTAGACTTGTTAGTTATCCATAGAGAACAAGGAAACAAAAAAATGCTTAGAATTCTTCAATAGGCAATTGAGTCTTTTAAGAAATAACCCCAAAACATAAAAAGCCACTTATCTAGTTGGAGAAGGGGAAAATACCATAAAGCTTAAGAAGCATTTTGCTCAGGAAATCACATCTTTCCCCATTTTCCAGCTGACACATTGCATTGTAAGTCTGTCACAGCACATTACCTTGGTGATGTGATGTAATGCAACATTGCTGATGCAACCCAATCTGATGTGTCTAATGTGATACATCAGGTAAAATATTTGGGAAGATTTTTCTGAAAACAACATCCATAGAAGAGATTCTTCCCCCATCTTTGCCAATTAAAAAAGCCTTCCCAAATAACTGCATCACCTGGAGATAATTGCTTTTTCACAGGTAATTAGCAAATACAATTAGTTCTGGGAAAGCTTTGCTTTTCAGCAACTAACACAAAAAAAACGGGTAACAGATGATCATAGCTGACATATAACTGCTTTCTACAGGTCCAGGATAACTCACCTGAGTAGTTGTTATTTACAGGGCTAGATTGTGCCACCATCAGGCTGATGTTTTTTTCCCATTGACAAGTGAGAATTCAGGTTTTGGAGTTCTGTACTTACAGTTTTTCATTTAGGTCCCTGAGTTACAGTTATGCTCTGTGGGAAAATAACAGTAAAATCACCCATTTGTCCACAGATGCATCAAAAGTCACAAAAAAATAGGAAATGAGTATCAGCCTTATGAACTCTTCGGTTCACAAACTGACTGGAAGTTAAGCTTGCTAATCTCTGCAGTAGATAAATATTACCAAAAATGGGGTCAAATAAAGACACATCTCTCAGCAGACATCATGGGAAACTGGTGAATTCAGAGTGATTTATTCCAATGTAAGCACTGGGCACTGCAGATGAATTCAGGACTACCTGAAATCCTGCTCCATTTATGTTTCCAAAACTAATATCAGCTATGGAAAATTGCTGGATTTTCACATACAAAAGGGTCATGGTCCATGTGACGATGATCAGATGAATAGTAAGAATCACTGGACACAGACTTTAAATAGTCCACTAAACTGGCAATGATATTTGTCAGCAGAGGAGACTTCAGCTCAAGTGAATGAAATGATACTGGACTGATACCATACCTCTTGCTGAGAAGCTGACAGCAGAAAGCTGTAAGCAAGGCCACATCTCTGTATCATTCGACCAAGCCAGGGTACATGAGAGCTAAAATCCTCACAGACTTTTAAAACAGGCTTTAAGGAGGCCTTAAAAGAGAAGGAAGAAGCATCAGTTCTTAATGTTTTCTTTCCATTCAGCCACCCATACCCTGCTCTGCCGTAGCCATACACCACTCGAGATGCGCTGCAAGTATAACTTGCTCTGGCCAGGAATGAGCAGCACAGGACTGGCACAGAGACAAAATGCCAGGCCATTTCGCTCACTGCTTAGACTGATTTTTCAAGTGTAAAATGTAATTCAAATCTCCATAAAAAGCTATTTGCTCCCTAGTCTCAGGATTCTTACACCAAGTTTCAACCGTGAAATCCAATTGGAAAAAAAAAGAAGCCTTATGCTCAAGATCTGAAAATCCTGCAAAAGCCTTTCTGTCGCAGACTCAATTGTATCTTAAATGGCATCTGACCAGTTTTGTTTCTCTTCTCTGAAGGTATGGCATAGTACACCTTGTCTCTAAAAGCCAGATTTTCAAAGCCAGGCACACACACACACACCATCAAAGTGTAGATATTTATTGGTTATTTGTACATCCATGGAGCTATTCTAACAAAAGGATCAAAGCCAAGCTTTCTGAATTTTCAAAATATGGCCCAAAATGCACATGGAAACTGTACAAGTTCACCTCTGAAGTTCAGAGTCCATGCAGTCTCTCAGGGTTGCTGCCCAGCTCTGGACAACTATGGTATCACAAGCCCCTATCTACAGCTGCCATCCCAAAAGAGGTGTTACTTCACAGGAGCACAAATATTTCTCACCCTTTCTAATCCACCAGTGCTTTCCTTGCTGTTCAGATTAGCAGACAGCATGAGTCCTGAAAGATATATTTCATGATTTGAACTTTCTTTTTCACTGTTTAATCTTCTCTCCTAGCACATGTGAAACATTTTTCTCTTTTATAGAGGCTATATAGTGAGCTATTTCAGGAACAGCATTTCCCATGTTCCAATATTTTCTAAATCAGGAACAGTGAATGGAGTAAAAGTACAATAATTTCTGATTATCCTAATCCAGAAACAGGTAAAACATTCCATTTTCACAATTTCTAACCCCTCAACTAACATCTTTTATGAGAAATAATTCAATAACAATTTCTGTTTAGACCTGTGTATTGCTCCAGTGCCGTAAGTCCCAAAGACACAGGATTAAGTGAAAAAAAATAGTCTTTTATTAAATACAAATGAAGTTCATAACTTTTATGATTATAACGTAAAGGTTGAAAATATGATCTATGTATATTCTGAAGGCTTAGAAATGAGGTTTGTTATCTATTATATCACTAGCTACATTTTATCCTTCCTTTTCAAGAAGATATTAGATGTTTTTGGAGGCTTGAAATCATTCTGAAGAGCCTAGGATTGATTTATGTGTTACACATGTGAATCGCTCCACACACCCAACCCACCACCATGCATCACCTGTCAGCTTGAGCATACCGACTGTTTTATCAATGCACAAGACAGAACTTAGAAGAGCTTTTCCCAACCAAAATCAATCTTTGGATTTTTCCAAATTTTCTCTTGTGACTTCTGATATTATCAAGCATGCTGCTCGTGAAAAAAAAAAAAAATTTAAAACTTTCAGCTGTCCTTTATACCCATCATTTTTTGCTTTTGTTAAATCGAGTCCACATGTATTTCTCAATGAAATCAGCCACTCCATTCAAAAAGTACGATATAGCTGCATTTATTTCCTCTAAAGAACAAAGTTCACCTGATATACTGCTTTATGTTGGAAGAAATGTTGACATGGCCATCTGCCTTCTAATTAAAAAGGCTATTATATCTCAGAAACTGGGAAACCTCATCTATATCTATTCATGTATCACACCTATGACCGGGGGGAAAAAGAAAATCTCTTTTCTAGTCGGGGACTTTGTTTAGCAGAAGTTCACTTACATGGGAGTTAGTTATCTGCCTCAGTATCAGGTAACAGCACCACCTTCTGCCAACAAGTTACTGTCTCTTTAGAAAACTATTAGATCAATTTTCTCTTTATGATTTCAACAGCTTTCTCAAACATTTCTGATGTAGACAGCAAACTTTAGACCTACATCCTTAACGCTACTTTAAAACACTCCAAACTGTCCAGAAAAGACATAGATGAAATTACTGAAATTTAACAAATTTGCTTACAAAAATATAATGAATCTAAATGCTCTGAAGTAAAACATGCCCTGCTTGATCAAAACACTAAAATACATGCTTAACTGCACAATACTTGCATAAATATTCAAAACTTTTTTCTGAAGTAGGGCTTGAAATGTCATTGCAAGATTATCAGTCCAGTTCCTTGAACACCCCCAAGGCATTTTCAATATAGTTTAGGAGACCAGGCAGGATCACACTACCTAGCTCAGTCTGAAAATAACATTTGGCCTCCTGAGTAATTTGGACACTTTTGAGCATTTATCTTGTAAAAAAGGAGAAATGATAGAAACAATGGGAGAGAAAAATGGAGCTCCCAATAAGAGAGGCACAAAAGGGACAGGTTTCTCCTACGCAGATGTAAATTCAGCTTATCACTCTCTAGCCCTGCAGAAGTGAGAGAGAAGCTCCCAGTCTGCAGGTGAGATGCTGCTCACCCGCATCTGTTTGTGCAGCACATACCATGCATGTTTGCTGCCAGCATCCTATAGGTATACACACTTGCTTGCACATATGAATACAGGTATACAGGCAAACACACCTCCTGTGATACATAACTATACAATGTACTGTCAGGTCCAAAGATTGTATATTCATCTGATATATTAGTAAGAATCCGCTTCAATCTTTAAATTAGAGTGGCCCTACACTAAAGCCAATCAGATCAGACTGCCAGGTCAGCAAACTGTCTCTGACCCTTCTTTGCCCCCACCAGAGTCCCAGAACCCCAGCCTGGGGCAACCGCTGAGGCAAAGAAAGGGTGAATGGGGCAGTAAGTAATGCTGAAGAAAGGTTGAAGGATGACTTGTGTCAAAATCAGAAGTTGTTTCCTCAACTCCTCTTGTCCAGACAGCAAAAAGAGTAGCAATGCATCTCCCTGCCTCTGCGTTCTCCCCCCAGCTCTGATTTCACTTCCCGTACAAGAATGGCCAACACCCATCCAGCAGATCTGGCAATGAAGCATTCAATTTTGCACACACTGTTGGGGAGCCTTGGACAAACTCTGCTTTTCAACATTACAGCGGTACCTAATGCTACAACGATCCAGTGTAAAATAGATCTTCTCAACCATTTTCATTGAAATAATCAACTTTTTCCAGTGCTATCAGTGGAAGCACAGGAAGGAATTAGCAACAGGCAGACTCCTGCACCTGCTAGCCATGCAGATGAATATACTGCAAGATGTGAATAGGGCCCGTCAGCAGGGAAAGGGCTGGTGGTGGGAAATACAGCATGTTTCTAGGCAAACTGCTCCAACTACTCTCTCTTTAAAGCCAATTTTTTTGTTTCTAATATTGCTGTGGGTTTTTTTTAATTGGATTCTGGTTTCTTCCCTAACACTCAGCAGCAGTAATGCCTGAACACTTTGCAACACTAAGCTGGGTGACATAACTGGGTAATGAGACTTACAATACAAAATGGGGGCATTAGCTCCTGGGAAGGTAATTGAACAACTTCTGACTGAGTCTTTAAAGAAAATTCACTTTCCTTTTCCTCAATATTTTACTTTTTTTTTTTTTCTCCATGTTTCCTCTTGAACCCCATGCTCCCATGAGTTATAATCTAGGATTCTGAGGAGGTTCCACAGCTGGTGTAAAACTATTGGCACTTCCATGCAGTGCGGATATCTGTAGATAAGTAGATTTACACCAGTCTCTGGAGGGGATGTCTTATATCTCCCTTCATCTTCAAAATATTTCCACAGGCTTTTAGGGGAAAATACCTCACTTCACAGTGCGTGCAGAAAGTCAGAATGGGGTCTTCTAATAGCAGAAAACCTGCAGGAAACAACCTCCTACCTAACTGAAGCTGCCTAAAAATGAGTCATGTGTCTTAAGGTCTCCATCTATGTTGTCTTTGTACTTTATAGGCAATCAGTGACTGCCCTGCCTTCAGCTTACGTTAGGTGCCTAATTTTTAGACAGCTAGGTTTCAGAGAGATTAATTTTACACAATGTATGTAGTTACTTTTAAGAGTGAAACTGTGCTCTAATCACAGAAACATCATACTTTCATGATAAAATTGTTCCTCAGTGTGGGAAGCACACCTAGCTGTCATTGGAGCCAAGGGATCCGGGGGAGATGGTGTCAGTGGACACAGAGATAAAGAATAAGGCACTGATGAGCCAATCAATAAACCAGTAATTAGGGCTGTTCGGCAGGTTGGGGGTGTTTTGGGTTTGGTATTTTACTTCTGGTTTTTGTCCTCTGGATTTGAAAGAAGTTTGCTTATATAAGTTTTAGAACCGCTTAAATGAATCCCAGTTCTGTTCAAATCAATTAAAGCCTTGGTGAGACAGCTGTAATTTTATGTGCATGTGTTTTAGTAAATTAGAGGGTTTAGCCTTAAGGATTCATTTTAGTGTAATCTACTAAAAAGATAAGTAGAGCCAGATGTAGTGTCTTATAAACTGCTGGACAGTTGCAACTGGAGCGACAACACTGAAAGCAACTTTATAGCATTAGGGAGCAGATTTTCTGACTCCAAAAAAAAGCAAAATTTTATGTAAATAGTTGTAAATATTTTATATTTACAATGCAAAGAAAGAAGGGTGAAAATAGGTTTAAAAAAAAGCCTAAGTAATTGGTAATGGTCTTATCTTGTTCTGTTTGTGTATATCCATGGAGAAATACAATCTGTAGTATAAACCATTTAACTAAATTAAATTCTAGTTAGCATCTGGGATCCCATCAATAAGAGTCTATATTTCTGAGGAGCCACAGACTGGTGGCAGTAATAGACACATAAAGGTTTTAATAGGTAAATAAATTTGTTGTTGCATTTCTCCCTTTACCAGAACACAATTTAACAGAGTAATTAGTGGTTAGATATCTCACTATAATGAAGCAAATTCTCTAATCGTTAAAAATTATCAAGAAAGAACATTCATACCATCAGTAATGTTTATTTATTCTAGGGCACTTTCACTCAGCACCAGAAATAGTCGTCACCTGGTTCCTTGCTCCACATAAATCTTTAATAAGAGAATTTCATCACCATTAGAAAGTGATTTTCAGGGTCAACATCAATTTGTGATAATTTCTTATGTCCTTAGCCACTCAAATTGAAAAAAAAAAAAAAAAAAAGAAAGAAAATGAATCAAAATCAATGCAGTTTAGCTATAAACCCACAAAAGCTGGGCAATGTTACAGTGTCTTTATCTGTTAGCCCCAACTTTTTATTTATAAATCTCCTAACTCTTCTAAGTCCTCATGGGGGCTGTGCATAGCATAAGTGACTATAATAAATCTTAAGAGATAAGCATTTACTCCAGCCTAACCAGACTTTTTATGTTCAGGGGTTTTTTATGTTCAGTAACTACAAGTTTGACTATCTTGTTATTAGCACTATTTCACAGATGCACACACGCACAGAAGGCTGAGCTCAGCAAGGAGCTGAACATGTGGACCTAAGGCTTGTACGTGTCTGCTCATCTTTAATGGATTAGGTGAAGCTGGATCCAAAGCTGGAGGCTTGCTAGCACACTAGAAATTGAACCCAGATCTCCTGACATTAAATCTGGTGCTTTATTTATGTAAACCCATTTACTTCTGGTATGTAGCTTGCTGCTTCTGAACAGTTTGGGGACTAAATTCCCATTGAAGTCAGTGGAAGTTAAACATGAACAAGGACTGATGACAATTCGGTTGTATTTTGGAAACTATCAAGCAAAAGAAATCTGGTAGTGCATAACATTTCAATTTCAATGGCTGTACCTCAAGCTTTCTCATCACTGTTAGATCTGTAACTTCCAAAATGCAGACTTGCCAAGCTCAACAAGAAATCTGTAAAAATATTAAGCCAATTTCTTTCTGATTATAAAAAATCACCAGTAACATTTTTCAGGGGGGAAGAAAGGATTCCAAAGTCACTGTAAAGATACAGAGCAAAGAGCTAATTCCTCCCCCACAGAGTATCCAGCGTTAGAGAGCAGGTGATGGGGACAGACTGGGGAGGAAAGGGAAATAATGAACCAAATCACAGCATTGAATCCAGGGGATGGGCAGCCCACAAGAGTTTAATTTTTGTCAGTAAGGCACGTAGCTATAATTTGGAACACTCTGGAAAGAAGATGTTCCCATTGGGGGGGGGAAAAAAAAAAAAAAAAAGACCTTTTCTGCACATAGCCAGATGGTAAGAGCTACAGGATTTCACTTTTTTTGGCTGTTGGGGAACACAGCTAATGGAATGGTGCTTGTTTCATACCAAGAGCAAAGAACTTAAAGGCTAACTCAAACAGCAGAGACTAAACAGAGAGTCTGGGCTCAGCTGCAGCTCTAGATCTACAGCAACATGCATTCTTCCCAAACAGGCTGACATCTGGCAAACACCTGAATGGAAAAACTAACAGCAGTTTTACATTTGCTGAAATGCTTGTCTCTTCTTTCTTATTTTTTTTTTCTTTTTTCCTGAATTGGCAATAAGATTACATCTTCTTTATTGCCCTCCCATTGATTTGTTCCTCAGAAGCAAATGACAGCATTTCTGAGAAATAAATAGATAACAAAATAAAATAAAGCTGAGAGGCAATCTGCATGTAAATCAGCATTAGTCATTGACATTTGAGACTTGACAATAAGCCACCCCAGTCCCAGCTGTCCCCACAAAGGCCGATCTCCTTTGTAAGACAGAGAACACTGCAAGCAAATGGAACCAAGAATGAATATAGATAAGATGTAAACCCTCTTTATTTGAAGTTTTCCCTAAAACCTCCTTTGTTCCTGAGCACTTAGAAATACTTTCACCTACTGCTGCTATTGATGCGAGTTTTGTGTTTTGTACTTTCCTTCCAAGGATGCAGTTCCCTATGATTCTCAATGAAGTTGTTTATAATGTATTTGCAAACATGTACAGTTGAAGCACAGAAGGTGGCTTAAACTGGGGAGTATATTCATTATTCCATTCTCTGCACTATGCTTCATCTGTAGTAAAAGCTATTAGGTTAAACCAGGTCTTCTTACTGCTTTTCCAAATAATTTCTTTCACTCCCAATATTCTAGCACCATTCAGACAACATTGCTTTTACTAAAAATCAAGAGATTTGGTTTTACAACACAAATATAACAGGAGATTTTGCATAGCTCTGGATAGCACTAGAAATATTTTATTCAGCCAAGTCAAATTGCTTAGCTCTAGCTCTTACCAGTATTTCTACTGAAAACTCAGCTACAGATATGTTTCTGTGCTGCTTTGACCTTTCTCATCTATACCACTGCAAGAAGATGCAATGAATAGTAGAGGGCTGTCTGTCCAGGGAGGGAACTGTTTTGGCACGTTCTATGGCAATTACCCAAAGCCAGGGCAGGATTTCTATTGCTGCCAAAGCTCTAAAAAACTGCGGTCATTTACTGTCCCAAAAGGCAGTGGGAGACTCTGCACAGTATGAGAACAAAACCTTTCTCAACAGTTCCCTTAATCTGTTACACAACAGGGAACATCATGTAACTATTACCCCCAAAGCAGTTCACTCAAGTGTGCCAGCATTTAAACACAGCTAAACGTGCATAAGCACAGCTTGTAATTCCCTTTTAACATGGGATATTACTCTTCTTCAGGAAATATGACCCTGATCCCACTATGACTGTTTGTAGAGTGAGATATTTATTGGAAGAGCTATCCTGGTTTCATCTGGAATCTTTCCTTTTTTTGTGCCTCCTTTTTGCCAGTGAAACTGAAGCATTTGTGTGACCTTCCTTTTCAAGAAATGCCAGCATGACAGCCTGACTGACATGGTGCAAGGATAGATTCCAGGGAAGTCTTTCTAGATCTCAGGTCAATTCTTTTTACTTATGTTTTGGGTTTTGTTAATTTTTACTAAGAATGGAGAAAACCATAGAAAGCAAATCCCTGCTCTTGAAAATCTTCATTCTAATTATGGATAAAACACCTCCAAATTCCCAAAGCTCTAATTATGTGCATAAGTTTCAGCATAATGTAAGCTTGGTGTTGCTAAACAGAGCAATGAGGTTATGGAAGAATGAAAATATCGATTTTCTTTGACAGAGACAAGGAGGGCTCAGTTTTGGATTCTTGCAGTGGTGTTAACAGCTTAACCAAGTCTAACTAGATTCATTCATTGTGGTCAAGTCTAAATACAAGCAGAAAAAAAGACTGATCAAAAACTAAGAGTGGAACCAAACGCTTAGAAACGCTGGCCCATATTAATTTTCCCTGCCCTTCCTAAGCTTGTTCACACATGGGTAGCCAGAGATCAAAGTCCTTTAATCCCTTAAAGGTAATACACTCCAAAAGGCAGGAAAAATATACCCTTACACGAAATGTCATGTACCTGATGCCAAGAAACCTACTGGAAGATGGTGTACCAATCCTCAGTTAGATGAGCTTGTGCTCTCTTCTACAAGGTAACTGTTCAGGACACAAATGAATGTCACACTGAATGTTTTCATCACCATCAGGTGGTATCTGCAAACTAACTCTTACCTTTACTGTGATGGTCCAGTTGGTATATAAGTTCCCATGATGGAATTTACGGCTTTTTGTTAAAAAGAAAATTTTTCCTCCCCTAATTCACTTCTTTTCTGAAATCCTGCTGGCACTGTATACTCTATAATGCTTTCTCTAGCAAAACTTCTATATCAAAAAGTCAGTTACTGCAGCACATGAAGCATTAATACTTCAACATGCCAAATAAATGTTAGAACAGGATGGAATATCCTGAAAAAATGTGCCATTCCTACTTTTTCTGCATTTGTAGCTATACTGTCATATCACATCCATTCATCAACTCCACTGCACACACAGAGAAATCCAACAAAGACACTGTTTTCTCAAGTGGTGAGAAAAAGAGAAACAAATGAATCCTTGCAGTGGGCAAGGAAGATTGCTCCAGTTACAGAGTGAGCAGCAAACTTGCTCTCCCGGTACAGGTGTGCAGCAGAGTGTGTCACAGACTCTTTCCTTGTCCACATTTCCACAGTCTTTTCGAAGAAAAAGCAGGCTTTGGCATAGCACCTCAGGTCTTCCCAGCAAGGAACCAGGATGAGGCTGGGGACATCCCCCTTCCCTGTCCTGCAGCATAACCCCCAATCAAAACCAACAAGAATCCACCCCTCCACGTAAACCCATCAGGTTGAAAATGCTTGTAGTACCTCACATCTTGTACTTTTCACAAGAAAAAAATCATCATCTGCACAGGAACACTGCCCTACCTAAAGCAATCTATAATGCATGTTAACAAATTTTCACATTTTAAATTTTGGAAAAACAGTTCTGCCAGCATTTCCATGATGCCTCACTCCTCCTTCCTTTTCAGTTTTATTCATGAGCAGTTCCCACTAGTCACCATTTTTAAAAAGAGTTTTTTTACAACGCAGCATTGTTAATTTTAACACCTATGTGTTATGCTGCTATGTCCGATGCAATCATTGCTGCTGGAAAAATAGAGAAAATCAGGTGAAAAAGTATCTTCTAAGATAAACTAAGCAAGCTTCTTCTGGGTTCTTTAGCTACCAACTCTCTCTCTCTAGCTTCTGTGTGAAACAATCTAAGCAAATAATATTACGTCTTACCAATCACACAGACTACAAGCAATCATTTTGCCTTCTGTCACAAGATACCCACTATGGTGGAAATTATTTCACCTCCATCTCAGATCACAGAATACCCAGAAGCCTGTAATCCTTTACTTCGTTTCGCACTATTCAGAGAGATGTTCATCACCAGTCATAAATCCATGACATTGTCATAGGGAACCCTAAGGGAATCTTTTAACAAAGTCTTGCTGATGTTAGCAACTGATAAATTGCCATATGTTAGAATAATTCCCTCTCCACTTCATTTGCTCCTGGGACATTTCTAAGAGCGGCCATACCTGGCTTAGTGTGGCTGTGTAATTACCTGATAATTATTAGATTAGTGGTCCTCCAATTTGTAGCCATTACTCTTGCCTCTGTTGTAACATCTCCTACAGCAATATCCAGGTTAACTCACTGGCTTAGCCTGCTATCATTCTGCAGTGATAACATTGGGATGACAAGGGGTTGAAATGCATTCAGTGAAATATCAGGATCTGGGATAGAAACAAAACCTGGGATGCTCCTTGGCATATGAGCATTTGGCTAGGAGGTCGCTGCAAAGGATCACCCTAAGGATGGGTGTCCCTTACACTACCTGGCCTGCACGGAGGTTGTGAAATGCACTTCACTAGTTCTATCTCTGACTACCTAAATACTGCCAGAGAGACTCCTCTGAGGTCTGATCCTCCTTGCTTTGCTTTTAGTCTTGCTTATGTTTTCAATGCAGAGTAAGTATAGCAATACTGACTGCCTGATTTGATGCAAAGGAATGCAAAATTCAGGCTCAAAATGAACAGTTTATGGTCATGTGTATTACTTGTATGCTGCTTGATTTTTTTTTATTTCTTTTTCAAACCCAAGACAAAAGCCTCTCATTTCAGCACCTTGTTCACTTGTCTTTTCAGCCATCTGGGTGCTGCATTTTTCAGGGTCCCAATTTAGCTGTCCTTTATTCTCACTAAACTAGGCAACTAACATGAGAATGACATCAGCACCAATTTCTGGTGCTAAAAAGAAAAGCGGTAAGAACAAAATATAACTTGTGCTGAATAATTTCAAAATGCTTCTGGCTCTTTCTACTCAGTCATATGCATGAAACTCTGCTCCTCACTTCTGAACTACTGCAGGACTTTGTACATGAAAAATCAAAAGAATATAGTTCTGCACTTGTCAAATAGAAACTTCAGTGATCGCCAGCTATAAGCTGTCTGAATCAAACCGAAGGTTCCTGGCTTAGTTTGGATTGCTTATATCCACAACTTTAACTTTCCCTAATGCTGCTGACATAAGTATAATTCTGCCTTTTGAGGCATTATCTGGATGCCTTCAAGTCCAGTCAATGAACCTTGCCACTTCAAAGGAGAAACTTCATAGAGAAAACCAACAAAAATGTTAGGGTGGAGGGAATGAGCTAGTTTTGTTGTTTACTCTTTGTCCCAAGTGAGCATCTAGTCCAAAACAACTATCTTCCATCTGCCTAAGGAAGCTATTCTCCTTTGTGTAGCTGAGGCATCAGCTAAGGCAGTAACACAGTTGCTTCTTTTGCACTAATGAGCAAAAAATGAGGGGAAAAAAAAACTCGCTTCTGAATGGAAGGTGAGTCAGAAAAAGGACATGCAGAAGGGTGAGCACAGCCCCCACAACAGCTATCCTGTGCCAAACCCCAGAAGGAGCAAAACAGCTGCAAGCAAAGCCAAGCAATGAGCCAGGTTTTGATGAAGCGTCTGTTGGAGATTTTTTTTTTTTTAATTCATTTCAGAACTTGTCATCTGGATTATGAGGCTGAAACTGAAAGGAATCTTTTTTTTTTTTTTTCCTAGTACTAACAGCTGCTGTTGCTAGCAAACACCTGTACTACCTAGAGATTTCTTATTACCTCTGTGGCTGCTGCTAGCAGAAGTAAGAGTAAATAGTTTGATAGATTTCCAGTAGGAATTAATTCATTTCACTTAAAAAAAATAAAGACCAGCACTTTGGCTTAGAAACATTTGAGGCTTTGCCTGTTTTCAGTTCATTTCTTTGTCTGTCTCTGGCTGATCAGGCCAGCCTCATTGCACTCTGATGATCATTTCTAAACACAGAGCAAAAAAAACACTCTCACCATAACTTTCAACATTTGCCTCCACATCCCTTTATGGATCTCCAACTGCGAGCCACACCTTTACATCCAATATTATGCTTATCTCATCACTCTTCAAGTGCCAGTTTCCTTTCTGCTTTTGTAGCCCTCCAGGGCTAGGTGCTCACCTGCTAGTGCTAAGAAACTGTAACAGATGGACAAAATAGCTGGAGACAGACGCACTGTGAATACGTAACCATCCTCTCTGCCCCGGCATGTCCCTGTGGCACTCGCTGAGGGTACACCTGCGTTTTGTTGGCAGCTCAGTCAGTTGCACCATGGGGAGGTGAGTAGCAGATCTGTGGAGCAGAGGAGGAGAAGGCAAAGGAAGCACAGTGACTAGAGGCAGAGGTTTGAAAAGGCCCAGCAATGACAGATGGATGTGATAGCTGAACTATCCATAGTCCTCAGGACTTTGGAACATCATTTAAGAGTGGAAAATGGGCAATGGGAACAAAAGATTTTGCATCCCTTTGTTTTAAATGCCAGAATTTCTTAACACTGTGAGTAAATGAGAAGACATTGACCTCTGTGATTCAAAGTCCATTTCTGCAAGAAAACCAAAATGGAAACTGCCATAGAGCAGTTAGAGGCTTTTTACAGTACAGAGGTGAAAAGTCAGATTACTTTAAATGGGTCATGACCCTGCCCAGAAGTTGCCAGAATCATCCCAGCCTCAGGATACATCTGCCCAAGTTGTCTTTGCTTCTACATTGTTTGCTTGTAAACACAGTAATAGAGGTGCCAGCTGTACCATTGCTGTTGCTTTTCTTCTTTAGTATTTCTTAATATGTTAACATTACAATATGTACTGGTTTTGCACTGTTTCAGTTGGACCCTTTTGTAGAATCTGATTTTTGTCAGTTAGAAGTGAGAAGCTGGCTGCCTGCCTTTGAAGGCTACCATGCAAAAGCACTGGCATGAAGGAGAAGAGCTCATATTATGTGTGTGAACTCTTACCCTGCAGAACACCTTGTCTTGCAAATCAGATGAGTACAAGGACAGAGTGCCTCTGAAATACTGACTCCAAAACCAACAAAGTAATTAACTAGACTGAATTTGCCCCTGTTTGCTAAAAGCATCTATTTTATTATTACTGCACAGCTCATCCTGGTAGGCAGATGTTAGGCATCAGGTATGTGCTACTGAGTTTCTTCTTAGTCCTTCCAAAATGCAGTTTGAAAGATGATGGCAGAAAATCCACTGATCAATTCCCAGTTTGGAGCACTTTCCACGTACTGATGGTGAGCTATTCCAGTCTTTTCATTTTGGTTTGCAACATTTCTATAAAGAGGCTTTGGTTCAGACAATACCCACTACTGCTGCCTGCTGATATATACCCAAGAAAGTGAAGGAGATTATATTGTATAAGCCTGAACATGAATATCATAGGTTAGTTAGAGCAGCTCTTGGCAATAGTTCAGATACAGGGAAAAAAATGCTGCTAATATCCACTGGACATAAATTACCAGTTTAAAACTAGCACCAGTTCATAGATTTAAATGGATTTTTAATGGACTCCAGCCTCGCGATTAAAGCAATAAGAGGATATGATTCCTCTATCCCCAGTAGCATCGTAAGGGCTTCATTGACATGTGCCTTAGTGATTTATGGTTGACTGCCTTAATCGGAGCTCCAAGCACTGTGGGAAAATGCCCAAGCAGCAAGACAGATCATGCAAAAGTGCATGCTAATTTGGCTTTTTGAGCAGTATTCACAGGCATCAGCCTGCCTGTGCTCAGACTGACCCTGCTCCAGAGTCTGCAGCAAGGTCACCAGGGCCTTTTGCTGGTTGCAGTGGAGTCAAATCAGTTCTGTATATATCAGTGTCACACACTAGTTTTAGCACTAAAATGTCTTGTAAGCTGCTTTTTCTTTGGGTTTTTGTTTGTTTGTTTGTTTTGCGGCCTTGTCCATGAGAATATGGTGCTACGACTTTTAGCACTTTTATAATGAGCAAATACTTGATGTGCAAAATCAGAAAGGCAGAGGCCAGATCTCAGTCGCCGTGGCCTCATGTGGTCATTCATACTGTGCAGAGTGGAAGTCAGCACAAGTGACAGTACTAGTAGTGTTGCTATTACACCGAAAGACCAACAGCTTCACACTCTCTTATTCATGTATTTCTTTGCCTGCTCCGTGCAGTAAGTTTTTTTTAGATAGCATTTACTGCAGGGGGTTGAGAGGAAGAGAAAACAATTATTAAGAAGGGCCTCAGCTGTAACAGCTGGGGTTACAGGGAGACAGCAAGTCTCAGGGGGGAAAAGCTGTGGAGGTACTCTATCCAGCCCTACAAACCACATGGAGAACACGAGTAAACTGTAGGTGTTGAAAGGGGAGTCACTGCTGTGGGCAGTTTCTGTATTTTGTCCACTCATCTGCCTTGAAATGGTTAAATGGAAATACTGCAATATAGCTTTCCAGGAGTTTATCCTTGCTTTTGATGTTACAGCACAATCATTTTGGAACATTGTGATTTCTTTCAAAAATCAAAATGATTCCTACAGTGAATCTTTTTTTTTTTTTTTTTTCCCCTCCAGAGGCAGTATGTCTTATCTTAGCTCTGTCCCTCATTGGTAAGTCAAACTGTATCTTAGATGTCACATCTTGTTGCACTTATCTATGATTTCATGCATGTAGCAATACCGGATTTTAGCTCACAAGCTTTGCTACTGCCCCTATCTTTTTAGGTTGTGACTATGGTAACTGTTCCATAAGTTGCTTCTAAATAAACATAAAATGAACCAGATAGTACAGGAGATGTCTCTCATGGATGCAACTTAATTTATTCTATAATCACACTGCAAATTAACCTGGAAGAATCAGGAATGCTACCATTTTCACTTAGGTGGAAATTTCTAAACCAAAGGAGGTTAAGTCAAAATAAAGTCTACAGTTGATTTCAAAAGGTTTAGTATCATCAAGACAGAAGTGATGAGCTCCAATTTTGTTTGAAATCCCTGGGCTGGCTGTATCAGAGTAGAATATTTTCTTTCCTTCCACACAAATGCATGCTGGGACTAGGCATTCCCAGTTCTTGATTCTTACTATTTTTTCTCCCTCCCTCTCTCCTTTTTTTTTTTTTTTTTTAAGTAGGCCAGTCTCTGAAACGGTACTGACGACCATTGTGGTCTCAGGCTAAACAGAAAATCTAATTCATCAGATGAAAACTTGACCAAAATAGTTTTGTTTAGTGCTTTGCTAACAGATCATGCAAATTAAATGCACAACTGTATAAACTTACTCCAAATGTGTAAAATCCTGGATTTGTACAAAAAACAATCACTAAGTAATTGATACCAAACTAATCAAGAACATTAAAAAAGAGCTTATGAAACACTGTTACCACTCCCCAGAGTCCCAAGACACTAGCAATATGTTTTAGAGGTGATCCAACTCTGAGCTATCTGCTAGTAGAAGACAGAAGAGCACAATGTGTTACACACCATGCTCTGACATCCCTGCTCCAAGTGGAGCACCAAGTTGTACACTGTGGTTTAATTCAGAGAATACCTACCAAAGCACAAGCCCTGACAAAGCAACAGATCTCCACACTTTTCCAGGCTTTAATGCTATGTTATTGTATGTGTTGCTTAGAAGATTTCCTTGACATTTCTGGTTTTTAGCTAAAATGTTATACACAGGCACCTGACACAGACCTGATTTTACAATTACTCTAAGGCTCCTTTAAATTGCCCAAGTAGCTAAGGGATTTCCTTGTAACCAGTAAGCCGGGTATCCTTCCCCCAGGCCAGAGATATAATTTTAAAATTAGTTTGCTTCCCTTTAACTTAAACAGAAAAATATATTCAAAACCAGTATCTTGACTGAAACTTGAGTGCTTTGTATGTTTTACTGGAGTCATGAAGATTTCTCTTCTTGATGGTGGGTGTCTTGAGAGAGTGGACTGCTCCCTCATTGCCAACTTTCTTTCTGGTGAGAAAAGTGCAAATCAAAATATTGTGATCTTCTAGAGACAAAGTGTCTGTCATTAGTAATCAGAAGGAATGATGACCAATACCGAGAGCTCAGTTACATGGAGATGTATCCTTTTCTACGGCAGCACTGTGGATGTCATTCGTAAATGTGAATATGTGCACAAGATTGAGAGCCTTGGCAGAGGTCGGTGAGCAGCCAACCGCCCAAACCTGAAGGCTTTCTGCAATCCAGTCTGCAGCATCTCTAAGCTCAGAGCATGGATATATTGTTGTGGATTTCTCTTCGACATGAAAACAGATGAGAAATACAAGAAAAACCACCCACTTTGTTTTAGCTAATGGTAGTATCATTTATGAGCAAGCCAGAAGCTCAGATTGAAAGGCTGATTGACAAGTAGCTGATCATTCTCATTTTATCACTACAAGAGAGCACATGAGTTAATATTTCAGGCATGATCTGAGGTGGCAGTGGGTAGGCGAGGTGCTGGAAGTGACACTAATGCTATTCTGACAGGCTGTGACTTTCTAAGTGCATAACTGAAGGGTTAGGCTAAGCCACGACGTTAGATCCGACAGTAATGGCATTGCTATAGATTGCAACAAGGGAAGTTTGGAACTAGCTGGCTAAAACTCTTCCCCTTTACGTAGGCACTCAACTTAATACACCTGTAATCTTCTGGTAGGTTCACATGTCACAGGAGGAGGGGGATAAGAAATGAGGATTTGGGAGTTTGCCAACTCAAATGGGTCTGTTATCAAGGAACTATGCTAAAAAAAATTGCAAGTGCAGCAATAAATAACCTCTGCTTGGAATCATCTGATATATGAAATAGAGCTTGAAATCCTCTTAAAAGTTCTGTACTACATAAACAAGAGATTGAAAAAATGGTCTGAGATCCCCACTATGTTTATCCTTTCTAAGAGATATTCAGATCTCCTTTTTTTCTGGTCCTAGGTTAAATATAATTGAATTCAACTAAGAGTTCTTACAGCATCTTTAACTACCTAACTAGTAATTCCTCTATTTATCAGGGTGTCGTGGTTTAACCCCAGCCAGCAACCAAACACCGGGCAGCTGCTTGCTCACTCCTCCCCGCTCCCAGTGGAATGGGAAGGAGAATCAGAAAGAAAGTAAAACTCATGGGTTGAAATAAGAACAGTATAATAAGTGAACTAAAATATAATACTAACAATAATTATAATAAAATATAACAACAACAATAATAATTGTAATGAAAAGGAATATAACAAAAGGATAAAACCCAAGAAAAGACAAGTAATGCACAATGCAGTTGCTCACCTGCTTACTGGCAGAGCACGGGAAATGGAAAAAATCCTTGACTTAGGATAAGCACTAGTTAGCAACAACTATAAACCATCAGTGTGTTATCAACATTATTCTCACACTAAATCCAAAACACACTGTACCAGGCACTAAGCAGAAGATTAACTCTATCCCAGCTGAAACTAGGACACAGGGCTAGAGAAAACAGGCTGAAACTTTGAGCTGAAAATTCTTTTGACTTCAGTGGTGAATAATTCAATCCAGCACTAAATTTGAACTCACAATGCATCAGTAAGGACCTGCAAAAAGACAGAGCCAAGTTGCCAAGCAATTTCTCAGCCTTGTGAAGACTGCGAGTCTCCTTACTCACAGCTGATTTCTAAACATTCATTTTTTTGCAAAGTGAATCACTGCAAAGCACAGCAGCTGTTCCCAACTGGTCACACACAACTTCTGCACAAGCAGTATGAAAACACAATGCCTCACATTTCGTTCTTCTAAACATCACAACAGTCAAAAATCAGGGTCAACTATAACCGAAAATTTCAACCACTAAAGTTTCCTCTGTTACAGCTTCTCAGCAATGTCTGCTTACTCAGTTATGTCTTCTGTGCTGCTGCCAGGAGCTGTGGGTCTCAGACAGACAGAGAGACAAGACAGCCTAGTAGATCTGCTTATACCACAGACCAGGTCACTGTTGTTTTCACAAGTTGTCAATACTGATTATGCAAGACTTTTCCTTCAAAACTATGAATTCAGGAGTGCTTTCCTCCCTTTTCATAGGCTTATATTAAACAACTCCAGAAAGGTCAAAGCAGAGGATCTTCAACATACACATCCCTGTCTGCAACGTTAAACACTTTTTAGGGACCAGGCAAATGGAAAAATGCATCTGCTCCTGAAAGCAGAATAAGATGCAATGTACTGAGGTGCAGAAGTACTCCAAAAGTAGCAAAACCACGAATTCGAACATGAATCAATTTGATATCTTTACTTTGAGTACTACAAGACAGGGGTAGTAAATTTAAGTCACCAGTGTCACAGCATGGTTTCACTTGTCATGTACCAAGACCTGAGGCAAAAGCCAGAGGATTACCCAAAGGCAGACTCAGAAACACGATAGGACCATAATTTTAAGTAGATATATTTCAGAGTAACATAATAGAGTTGTTTTTCAGAAAAACACCACTTTATGAAGCATGTTTGCCACCTAGTAACCACCTAGATGGGAGTTTCTGAAATACACTGGCTCAATATGCCGAGTACAACTTTCCTGGCTGACCCAGACACAGTCCAAACTCCTATTCAGCTGCAAATGGCACAATATTTCACATTTCTGACTCGAATACATTAATGGAGATGAAAAGTAAATTAATCATCAGAAACATTTTCCCACTGTTTTAGTGAAAATGTACGTGTGAATAATCTCATTTTACTGACTCTCGGGCATAAGATCGATTCTCCAAGCTGCTTCTGTGGGTCTGATCCCACAAGGTTTCGTGAATTTATGAGGCAGAAGTCATACGAGTCACAAAGAATGGAGATCCCAGATTCTGCCACAGTTTCTTGATCATCTTGAGGCAAATCAGAGGTTCAGTCTTTCAGAGGTTCAGTTCACCATCAGCAAGATGGAGATACTACTCTTTTGCTTATTTTTACTATAGATGTTTTGTGTTACTCAAAAAAAAAACATGGAGACACTAATTAGGTATTTAGATCCTGGTATAATAGCAATAATATCAGATCTAAATTTATTACCAAAATCACAAGAAACCTGAATAGTCCCCAAGTATTCCAGCAGAGTATAATAACTAACTATGAGAGCAGCAGGGATAGTAAGTAAAATAAGAAAATTAAACATAAATTTCAAAAGCCAGTTTAAATGCAAACTCTTCAAATGTGGTGGACAGAAGCATCCTACAAAGGTCTGGGAGATTGGCAAAGCAGATTAGTAAATGCATGCAACTGCAATGCCATGACCAGAGCATTTCATCTGCCATGGAAATGCAAAGCCATCTGGAGTGACAAGCTGGAGAGAGTAAAGGTCCTTCAGGTCTCTGCCAGGTTTCTATGAAGTGCAGTGAAAATGATGAAATGAACTATGAATCATTTAAAAGCAAAACTGTATTAAGAAATGAATAAGCATGCACTCACATTTGAACATAGAGGATGAGACTAACATGGTTAATGATTTAGTATGGGTCAGATTAGACTGAGAAGCAGATCTGGTTTTTCTGCCTTCTAAGTACAACCTCTGAAGGGCAGAAAAATACAAACTCAGGCCAATTCCTCTGTCCTCAGGTATTTACTGATACACAAGTTTCCAGTCAAGTAAGTGAGATCCAGAAAAAAAAGGGCGAGATTTCTCTTAAGTATTTAAAGGTATTAGCACCTACCAATGCTTGGACTTTCTGTGCAAATCAGGCTGTCTCTCATTTGGGACAATTAACTGGCATGGTTATTCCAGAATAAATCCATGGAGAAATAAAATTTCTTTTATTTTGGGTAGATGCCTTTCTTCATGAGGACACTGAAAGAGTAAAGGTGACAGGCTTTGAAACGGCACAGGGGTAAGGAAATGCATTATTTCCTGATGCAAGTCATATAGATGAGGCTTAAATGCCCCAAGCACTTTTGGCCATGTCTTGCAAAAGTCCTAAAAACCATCACCAGGACTTTGAGATAAACTTGTATCGGAGTCCTAACTGTTAAACAGTCATTGCAGACAGGCTACTTGTTACTGAAATGTTTAGCCATAAATTGCTGCATTACATGACATGTAAACCTCATTTGTGGAAGCAAAAGGCACAACTGGGAGACACTTAAGAATTGTTGGTAAGTAACCTCCCCCAAACCAAGCCTGAGAATCCAGAGGCAGCATTTTGTCTTTGCTGAGATTCAGAGTATCTCTGGTGCAGTGGGCAGCAGGGATCTCACATGACTCTGGAAGGGAGAGCTCAGATACAGCTAGGTTGCAAGGACAAGCATTCATCTTATCTTCATCCGGATGCAACTCCTGCACAGCCACTCTCTATTGATGCTCTTGGGAAGATTTTGCAGCCACAAGACTTTTATCATGTGAAAGTTGCAGATCCTCTTTCTCAAATGAAGGCATAACAGAAAGGCTGTTTGCAGAAAACAAACTGCAAAGAAAAATTGCCAAAGCTGCCAGCAGATGTAAGAGCAGCTTCACACTGTTTCAAGTGAAACCTCCCAGTGCATGGAGGAACAGACAAAACCAGACTGTGGACCCTAGCTGGGACTGCTTCCCCAGGCAAAACTGTCACGGGGATTGGGAGGATGAGGAAGGAGGCATAGACTCCATTAAAAACAAGGAAATTGCAATAATCAGCAGGTCTGCAGCACTGGAAGGAAAAGTCTCAGTGTGCGGTACACAGCAGCACAAGAAAGATTGACTGCAAGAGGAAAACAAAACTTCAGGGGAGATCCCCCTTATGCAGAATTTAAACAAAATTCAGAAAGCCAGTGTCAGGCAGCATCTGCTCCACAAAACCAAAGCATATACGTACGGTACAGTGCACCCTCTCCTCTGTAACACCGAGTCACAGAGTAAACAGCCGAGAGATGACGACGGCAAAGGCATGAAGGCGGCTGGGCCCAGCTGTGAAGCCTCAGGCTGCAGCAGCGTGGATCACGGCAAAGATTGCAGCCATGGGGCCAAACAGCCCAGACCTGGGCTGCAGGGAAATGGGGAGCAGGCATGCAGGGCAGCAAATGGAGAAGACGAGATATAGGCAGAAACAAAGTGCATTTTCTCTCTCTCCTTCAAGCCATGTCCTATAGAGATTTGATTTCTCCTCCTGGTAACCTTAATACAATGGATGCTACAGAGGAATCACTGACTCCAGAATTCAGCACACTGAATTACTGGATTTATTCATGATGTGCTTCTAAAATGCATTGATGAGAAGAAACATGGAAGGAGACACGTTCAAAATAAGTACGTCTGATATATCCCTCATGCTTATAAGCTACGCAGCAGCCTAAGGCTTTGTCTGACAGCAGCAGCCCTTCTGTACTCCCAGTATTTATGCTAGATCAGCCAATGTCAGTAAGTTCAAACCAAAAGATTTTTAGTCCTTGAAAACCAGCACCATATATTTAGTAGTGGCTATGATGACAATGTTAGTAATTCATTTTCTGGGTTTTTTTTTTTTTTCTTTGGCTTGAGATCCATCAATATCTTGGGGGATGATTTTCAGCTTTTTAAGCTCATAAAAATATGCTTATGCTTGTATTTCATTGCTAAAATGTTGATTTGGAATTTCTAAAAGTGCTCCTCCCACAGAAATTGAATTAGGCTTTTGACACAATCAAAGCTATTAATCCATTGGTTTGTTTTTGGTTTTAATAAAAAGAAACATAATCAAAATTGATTTTCCAAATATTGGGGAAAATTGTTTTGTAATTGAAAAAGTCTTTTTGATGAAAATACTCTGAGCAGTTCCAAACTTCTCATTTGTGTTCCAGTGCTCTTTTTCACATGCAATAGAAAAGTGTGTAATCAACAACAAAGCAGAAACAAATATTCAGAGGACCAGTTATTTCGCAACTGTACTTTTTGAAAGTACATTGCTTCTCTCATGTTGTACTTTTAACACAGTCTGTAAAAACATGGCCTTTCCTAATGGAAAACACACCACAGCTCAGTAGAAAAACTGACTAAAGATACTTCTCTGCCCAGTGAATTCAACTCTTGGAGGAAATGGATAAGGAACCTATCAACATTAATCAGAAGAGCTTTCTTAGTGCTTATGGGAGTCTCTTGAAGACATTTCAGAATAATTTTGACATAAACCCCCCCAAATGTGCTCTGAGAATAGAAATATTTCAACAGCTCTTCAAACTAGAATTTAGTTTGGCCACAAAACAGAAGCCACTGCTTTCTCTTCTGTTAGATCCCCGGTTCCAACCTCCCCCAAAATCACCATCACTCAGGAGGTGGGGAAAGCAAACAGCTCTGCTCTTTTCTGTCAAAATTTTTTCTTTCTTTCTTTCTTTTTTTTTTTTTTTTTTTAAAAAAAAAAAAGTCATCAGGTCAATTCTCACCTCTATTGGCCTGGCCTGTGTCGCAGAGCCAGTGAGCCCTGTTGGCAGCTGGAGTTCAGAGCCACAAAGATGAGGATCCATGGCAGAAGCACTGGAAACACCATCCCTTGTTTCTCATGCTTGTGAATGAGAAGGCATGAAGAGTCAGGCACGAAGCACTGCTAAAGGTGAATGCCAGCTGCCTTATTACTGCTCCCTTTCTTTTTTTAGCATTGCTAGAAGTAATGGTAAAAATATAACTAGGTAAGATATTTCCAGTTACAAAGCATTTGAGATAATAACATGGCCCTAAAGCTCTTTATCAAACAAATATTGTTAACCTACCTTTACATATAGGAAAAGTGAGCTACAGTGAGGAGAAGGGATTCACCTCCTTTTACTGAGAAATCTCAACTCCGAATCTGGTTTTCTATAACCTTCCCTAGAAACAGAGAAGTGAAAAAGAATATTTTAAGGACACTATGTAGACACTAAACTACGCGATAAGCATATAGAGAGGAAGACGGCCTTATCTTTTCAAGAAGCCACTTCTTCACAAATTAACTTCTTTTTGCTCACTTCGACCTTTCATCTCACAATCACAGAAACCATCTCTCAGGAACTGAAGTTACCTGGATCTGGGAGAAAATGTTCTCAATTCAATTCTGTTGTGAGCTTTGCCCCTTTAAAATCCAAGCAAAGTAGAAATTTTATCTAAATGATTTTTTATTTTCTTTTTATGTCTGGTACAGAAACATGCAGTTACACCATGCTTCTAGTTCAGCTTCACTCCTGACTGTCATGACAAGAAAGCTGCTGCAGCTAGAAGCTGACTCGTCAGGTCCTGAATCTTGGGATGATAAGGAAAAACTAAAAACCAGAAATTCAGTTCAGGAGGGATTTCAGACTTTTTTCCTTCTCTTCCTACAGGGAATCTAAGAAATTTGCACTGAAATACACCTTATCTAGGATTGCATCAACTCAGCAAAATTGCATGAGACCACAAAACTTTTTTGCTGATTACTCTGTAAAAGTGTCACTTGTCCTGGATTCCCAAAGGTAATCAGTAAACAGAATAGTGATTTTTAAATGTATTTTCC
>NW_009606883.1:51555-58726 GCF_000690535.1 Cariama cristata | reverse complement strand
TATATATATATGTTACTGTTAGGGTCATGCAAAGAATCATGAGATATTCCAGTGGGAAAAGTCAATATTATAGGCCGTATTTGGAAAAAACGAAGGGTACCTGATGGGAAGAACACAGAGATTGAAGTAGGTGTCCATTGTCAGTTACTGCAGTGGGGAAATGTACTACACACACACAAAGGAAACCATGTGATTAACTGTGCTGAGCATGAAATGCTCTGTTCTGTTTGTTTTTTTTTCTTTTGAGAAACCAAGCAATGGAATAACAGTATATGTAGACCAGCTATAGTTGAGAATAAAGAGTGCTTCTGTAGGAAGCATGTTATTCTGATGAATATATTATAATGAGTAAAGTGAAACAAAAACATGCAGAAATTGTCAAAGAGCATTGAACACTAAAAAAAAATAAAAATTACTGTATCTTGAATACACAGAACATTCAGTCTATAATATTTTTAAAGAACTATTCACAGTATGCTAGTTATAAATCAGAGACCTAGCCGAACACATGCATACAGTTAAGTTGTAACAGTGCAAGAGCAGGGCACAAAAGACTCGTGTAACAAAACTACAAACAGCAAATTTTCAATATATGCAAGGTAAGATGTATATCCAGCATAAGTGAAGACAGGCACTTAGTTCCACTGAAAGAAACCCCACCACACTTTATAAAGCTGTAACATGCAAGAAAACAAATGTTTGGAGAAACACACAGAAAGAATAGGAAATCATTGTACATTTTATGTGTGCAATAACAGTAATGAAATTAACTTCTTAAAACCTGTGGAAACTGTAGAAATCCTGATTTTGAGATCAAAGGGAAGGGAGAAAATTTTTTTAAGCTGCCTTGCTTGCAGCTCTGGTCTCCAAGGCCTTGTATAAAGCTGAACTACTCAATTTGTAATTAAATCTTACAGGATACAGCAGTGATACTCATTACAGAAAAGGCATTTTATGGTCAGCAATCTTATTTGCAACTCACAGGATGATACAAAAGTCACAGTTCACAGAAGCTTTATGTCTGTTATTTTATGCTGGAATAATGCCGCACAAACCAATTAGCCATTATAACAGTGTCACTCTGTATTTAAAGAAAAAAATGGATCTGGCAAAATGTCTCTGCCTTTCTCATATTTGTCATGTCCTGTGTATTACTGGAACAGTATTTTTACATTTGAAGGGTCAGTCTTGTGGGGTGCTAAGCAGTAAATCTCATAAAGCACTTAGAGTATATATAATTAATATAGGATGGTATAACTCCCATTCCATAAACAAAATTTTTCTTACAGTTGTAAACAATGGCCATAGTTCCAGAAAAGCCAAAACGGAATAAAACTATTAAAATTAAAGAAAAAAAAAACATTGCAGCATAACAGCTTCAGTTAATGCATCCATTAAAGTGAATGGGATGAGAAACTGCTATGTTTCTGACAAACTGATGAATTAAGTCAGCAATGCACTGACCATAGCATGAAGGTTTCTCACATCCATGAGTGATGGTAAGCATGACCTTTTGTCTCCTTGTTTGAAACAAAACTGATTCAGGAATATCACAGATAAAGGAGAGGAAATGGGAGGTGAAGAAGAATGAAGGACTAATTAAAGATTTGAAGGGGGATGAATTTACTACCTTAAATTAAGCAAAAAGTTCTGATGTACAGAAAACCTCTTTCATCAGATTATTGTAAATTTCCAGGTAACTAAGATCTGTATAAAGTTTTACAGAGGAGTGATGAATTTTTGTAAAGCAGATCTAGTATTTAAATCAATGAGTAAAGATGTCATTCAATTCTCAGAAAGCCAAAGGTTCTTGCAAGTTCTACTAAAATGAAATTATAATATTCAGTTATATTTTTACAATGGCAAGTGGATTTCAGATTATAAAACTAAAAAAACAAAACTTGCATGAAACTTTCATATGGCAAATCTTCATCCTGTGACTACATGACTTTTCTAGGAAGATGTGAAGATCTTCATATTGTTGCACCCCTGTAAGTAACCTCAGTATGTGGAAGTATGAATGGAAAAAAATGTTTCATCACAGATCACGACTACTAGTTCTTTTTTCTAGTCAATGTGGAGGACTGTAAGTAACCTCACTATGTGGAAGTATGAATGGAAAAAAATGTTTCATCACAGATCACGACTACTAGTTCTTTTTTCTAGTCAGTGTGGAGGACAGTATCAATCTAAATCTGTAAATAAACCTCATTTGGATATTCAGATTGCCTCTCATTTCTCTTATCATGATAAGGGATTTACTTGAGGCTTCTATCAAAATATCAACATATTTACGTAACAATTTCTTATTATTTTCTGCTATGACAGAGTAGTGACACTTTTCCTCTTTTAAATATTCAATACTGTTTTAATTGCCTGACCATTTCAGTTTCACATTTAAGCAAAACAGTTATTTTTAGATGTTTACAAAAGATAGCCAGGTATATTAAAGAATATTAAAGAAACTTTATAGCAGGCTATATATGGGCTTGTCACCAGAGGCCAATAAAAAAAGAACACTTCAGAAATGAAAAAAATAAAGTGGTTTTTAAACATGGAATTATGAAGGAGCAATTATACTTCATTCAGCAGCAGGTTTATACTTTCATCTCTTTCTTTCCTTTAAAGAAAAATGAAAATATCAGGCTTACAGAAATAAACAAAATGGAAATACTGCTGTGGAATTACCAGACAGCTCATCTTCTTTCTAATAACTTACAGACCACGGGAAGAAAATGGAAATCAACCAGTGAAGCATGGATTTCTACAACTAGGACTCAAAACTGTAATTTCCTAGACTCCTACTGATGTTCTAAAGAGCTAAGAAAATCATGCACATTTTTTTCCTGAAGTAGTAATACATTTACAACAGATTAGCTGTCTTTATCTTGTGCCTAATTTGCTTTTGCTTTCCATGCATTGACTGGAAATGAACACAGCTGGGACAAGGAAATTTAACTAAGAATACAAAAAAAAATTTGAATGATTGACACAAGCATTGGAAGAACATCTATGGTATATAGGTGATATTTCCCAGATTAAAAATGTACATAAAAATGTTAGTCAAAGATATTTTCATCTAAAGAGGAGAAATATTGTATGAATTACTGGGTACGGATTTTTTAGTATTCAGTAAGTTTAACATGTTTAGCATTACATGCTCAAAAGTCAACTCACACAGAATATCTTACATTTCTAAAGCGGGAAAAATGTTGGGGTTTCATGCAACGCCATTTCCTGTTCAGTATTTGAAACTCATGTTTGACTCCAATAGTGTTTAACTAGACGTAACTTTTAGTTTTGTGTTCTTGAAAAAGAAGAATTATGAATTTTAAGAATTGTAGAAAAATTTTAAGAAGAATTATGTCTCTACAAATGCTTTTAAATGTATGTACTGTATTTGTCACCACTGCTTATTAGATAAACACACCAGGTTGAAATTCATTGTTTAATTTACAGATTAGAAGCTGCAGAGGATTTTTCATTTAAATACTGTGAATGCTACATGATTGATCTAATAAGCTGTCTTTCATAAAGCATTAGTAAGTACTAATGTCATAAAAATACCGTTTAGCAGCAGAAGTGGTGAGGAAGGAGAGACAGGAATAATTCTTAATTTATGTAGTGTAGTTTTCCATTTGGTCTACAATAAACTGGTCTTGTAAAGTGGAAAGAAACTAACTGCATTTGGTTTATGCTTCACCCCAGTATAGAACGTTCACTTCTCAACTGAAAATAATGAATTGATTTCTGGACTTATTTTGCAGCTATAAAGTTTGTGAATAAAAAATGTTAATATACCAGAAATATCATTTTTATGTTATAGTTTACATGTCTTTTATCTCATTAATTTAATATCACAAGTTGGGAAAAGGCAGCAAAATGTACCAAAACATTTTTCTAATACCCACACTAGGAGAAAGAAATTATTTGCAACAAAAATATAGTTTGAGTTAATGTGTCCTTTGTCCATTGCAAACATGCTGATAGACTTTTAGAAAAAATATATTCTTTTAAAATTGCAAGATGATTTACTCTCAGGATCAGGAATTCAGGAAGATTTTAGGAGACTCTTAGGCTTGAATAAACTTCCACAAAAATAAGCTTATCTATGTTGTCCAACAGTACTCTCCCCTGACACCCAAAAGTGAATCTAGTGAGAAAACAAGAAATTTAATCTATCTTTAATATACACTAATTGCAACAAAAAGCTTTACTAACAGAAACTGAAAGACTCATTACGAATCTTGACACCAAAATCAGCAGCCATTCATTTGGTCTTATAGAAGCTACACATAAACTCTCTACAGAATGATATCTACCTACATGATATTAAATAATAATCAGCTTTTCCAGAAAACAAAACAAAACAACAAACCAACCTTAGTGTAAAAATCTCTAATTAGTTGGAGATTTCAGCTGCCAAGATCCTGATAGAAACAGCCTGTATGAATCAAGCATGTTCCATCCAGTAACATGGTTCTGACAACCCCTGAATGTGACCTGCTCCCAGTGGAAAGCAATTTAATGCTCTACTGCACATAGAACAGTATATACGAATACAAAAAACCCAGATAAATTACTGACAGGTCCATCTGAATAGGACTGCTTCTTAACCACTTATCTGTAGCCAGGCAAGCTTGTTTCACCTCAGTTTAAAAGATAAAGACACAATGCAGGCTGCCTCTGCAAGTTCGCATTAGGCAAACAGCCTCCATTGTCCATTAGTGAAAAAGTCTCACTATTATTTAAGGAAATGTGACAGCAATGGAGGTGAAATGAAAACTATCTGGTGTCAGGAAATTCATCAGTGCATTACAAAGTTTTTTACCTTCTACAACTTTTACTAGCCTCTTTCTCTTTCTACTTTTTTATCTGACAGCTCAAATGCCCCAGGGTTGTAGCCATGGTAAAGGTCAAGAACATAACAGTAGGGCTATAAAATGAGGATGTTTCAGGGGAAGAAGCTGCCAAACACAAAGAAGTTTATTGAGCACTAGACGATGAGATGAGAGCCCACGCCTCAGCAAATTTATCTTAGCAGTTGTCACTGCTTTTGAAAAAACATTAAGAACCTTAAAAAAGATTTAGAACTTTTACATACTCTTTGAAACCTAATAAAACTCCAAAATATTAGAACACCTGTTATAATATAAATACTGGAAAATTTCATTTATGTTGGGAACACTTGTAAATATTCACAACTAACAAGTAGCCTGTCTTTTAAAAAAACAGCATGTAAATCACAAACTATTAATTAAAAATATTAATAAAATAATATATGGCTTATATCAGGATCACTTAGTGCGTATACAAATGTGTGTGTTACTGAAGACTAAATCACCTCAGTGTGATGCTGAGTTAAACAGAAAATGCACTGTCTTCTTGCTTCCTTTAATAAAGACAAAGTTTGCAACACTACAAATGTCAAGATGAAAGCCAAGAGTTTTGCTTATATTAATTTAATCCTGAAAATGTATACTTTAATTTTTCACAATCAGTGGTAGCAATAAAGTGAACTTGAATTACCTTTTGCAATGTCCAGTAGTACTCTTATCGGGTCGAAGAACAGCTTGGGTGTCTGATTACAAAATCCACAATGCAAATTCCTGCTAACACAAAGAAGACAAAGACAGGATCTTAGCTTCCTGTTCTGTCAAAATTTAATCTTTACACATATACATATTCAGTATGTGCAAGGAATAAAATAATTTAAGAAGTATGAGAGAGCTTCTGTGTACATGTCCATTCAGGTATGATTTTGACAAAAGACAAAAGACTGTCTATTGTCAACATCTGGCTATTATTATGATGCACACATCACATAAAAACATTCTAAAACAAATCACCAATTAAACATTGTTAGGCTCAAACACCAATGGTTTTAAATAGATACATAGCTGTAATAACACTTTGCATTCTCCAGATTGTATATTAACATATATGATTGAATTGAGAACAGTTGAGGTAGATTGACTTTGGCGGGATAAATAGTTTTTAGTTTCAAACTGTTTGTATACAACTAATTTTTCCATCTAGTCTCCACCCATAGAGATACCAACGCAGTATGTTGCTGGATGAGCTAGACAAATATCATATTTAGAGATCTGGGATTATTTTTTCTGATCTTGATTTTTAGATTTCTTAGATGTATTGAAGACTGAGTTAGATGCTTGAAGTGGGAAGCTTGGATGAAAAATTATGTATGTTCTGTTTTGAACATATGTCTGTGTTGTTCTCTATTGTTATGACTGGTAGTTAAGGACAGCATCTAAGGAAGTATATGCCATCATTCTATCTTTATCTATTCCACATTAAGAACATAATAATAACAATCAATGCATAATTATTTCTTTTTAAATAAATTAAACTCTTTATAATTTGTTATGTATATACTTCAACTTCTATACAATCTAAATGGAACCTTTGGAAGACCTAAAAAGCATAAGAAATAATTTAACCAGAGTGACCATTGCTATTAACAATTGCTGAAATAATACTTATCAACAAATGAAGTGCCTTAGATTCTACAATCACTCATAGCACTATGCAAATTGATTAGGCCTATCTAGCTGTAAAACTCCTTTTTGCAAATGCACATTGCTTTCAGTGCCTTTATCTCATCTGCAACGTGCACTTTTTTCTTCTTTTGTTTTTATGTGGCACTGATCCTTTTAAAGAAATATACTTGAATAAAAAAATTTTGTAATGTATGCTTGGAGGTTCTTAGAAATGTGCTTCAGATATTTTGGTAGTCTTAAACTAAAACGTCATGAAACTTATTTACCCTTGAGTTTCATTAATGTATTTTGACAGTGCATATTTTATGTTAAGAACAGACTAAAGTGTGTTTAAAGAAAAGTAGATTATAAACGTATATATTTGTTTGTGTTTGTGCATAAACATGTATATACAGATATTTATATATCCCTTGAAAAGATACTACTTCTCCAAATTTGTCACATAGCACACCTTCTCCCATTATATAGACAAGATCCATTGTACTATGCTAAGAAGCATTGTGGGAGCATTCCACACTAATAAAAATAGCAAATTTTCCTGCAGAAGTTATTTATTATACACATACATGTATCTATGTCTAGCTCCACCTCTATTTTTCTATCTCTTTATATATTTATACATATATAAATACCTAGGTATGTATATAATG
>NW_009606883.1:22950-51535 GCF_000690535.1 Cariama cristata | reverse complement strand
GAGAAGAGGGGGAGTACTATCCCTCTCTTTTTCCTGTCACCTTTAACATGGCTCTGTATGGCAGACTGCTTTCTCATCTGTAGTATATGCACACTTAACCCAGTCACCGTAAGATGCTTTGGAGATGTCTGATGCTAATCTCTTTGGACCCCACTACTTGTTAATATAGATTAAGCTCATATGGCTGCCAGATGACCACCCAGCTGCTCTCTCACTCCTCTTCCTCAGCAGGACAGAGGTAGAAAATAAGATGGAAAAGCTCATGGATAAAGGTAAAGATAGAGAGCTTACTCATCCATTACCATCATAGGCAAAAAAGACTCAACTTGGCGAGAATTAGTTTGATGTGTTGACAATTAAAAATAGAATATGATGGTGACAAAGACCTGCATCCTCCTCACACTTTACCTCTGCTCTGACATGGGGTCCTCCATGGGCTGCAGTGTGGATGTCTGCTCTGCCGTGGCCCCCTCCCACAGGCTGCCCCGGAATCTCAGCTCCAGTTCCTGAGACACCTCCTCCCCTCCTTCTTCCCTCACCTTGGTATTTGCAGGGCTGTTTCTCACACTTTTTTTCCCCACTCCACTCTCTGTGTGGCATTTTGCCCTTTCTTAAATACACTTTCCCAGAGGTGCCACCACCTCGGCTGTGGGGCTCAGCCGTGCCCTGCGGGGGTCAGTCAGAGCCGGCTGGAACCGGCTGGGGCCGGGCTCGGGGCAGCCCCGGCCTCTCCTCACAGAGGCCCCTGCAGCCCCCGCCGTCAGCGCCTGGGCACCTGCGCCCAGTGCAACTTCTGACAAGGCCTGTTCAGTCATGTAAACCTGCCCTTAAAGTACTGTCTTTTTACTGAACTCATGTCACCACATAAAGATCTTACACAGAGGAAAACTATTCATTGAAGTGGAAATTAAGATCAGATTCAAAAAATTTGCATTATTGTGCTGCAAAAAGAAAGTTTTGCCTTTCTGTCTGAAGAACTTTAATCTGTCAAAAAATTTGGGCCCTTTGCTTGTCTCCTTGCTGCATAAATAACTTTTGTCTGCTTTTATAATTTTTCTCCCACTTCATATACCAAACTTCCTGTTGTTCCTTTACAGGTATTTTCTGATTTCACATATTTGAGAAACCGAAATAGCAGTATACAGGATATAAATGGGTAATAACAAGCACTAAATGACCTCAGACATTAGCAACAGGTATGGTGTCTCTCATCTGAGGCTGCCAGAAGTATCTTGTTTTCAATTACTTCCAAACGAGGAAAACATTTTCAAACAAAAATGTTGAAGTCACTGTAAAGCAAATTCAAAAGCATCTCTTCCACTTTAAAGTCAAAAACTGACTGAATTTGCATGGAATTCTCCCTCCATATTACCCAAAACTCCATATTCAACCCAGTTTTCCATGTTACCAACCTGGTTTTCTATCCGCATCAGTCATTTGTTCATGGTTACCTGCAGCATGAATGCGAGAACTGTAGTCTTCACATCTTGAAGACAACTCTTTCTGATATCTTACATTAGTGCTACAATGAATTATCCTTTTCAATATATTCACCCAAAGAAAAAGTGAAATAAAAACCATGACAAATAAAACGCCTGTAAACTTCACCATCAGTACCAGTGAAGGGAAAACATACCCAAAACTATAAAACTGAGAATGTACATCTTAATTTCCTACTTGAGCACTATGCAGTAGAGAAGCATTGCCAATTTGTATAGCAGTGTCATTGCAAGGAAAGAAAGTGTTTCTTTTATTAAAAAAAAAAGCATAGTCAGCAGTATTTACAATATTATGCTTTTGTGATTAATACTGAAAACACAACTAATTGTAATACATACAGTAGAAAATGATTAATTCAAACTTAAAATTCAGTTGGGGAGTATTATTTAGATCAAAATTAAGACTTGAAGAATAAATCATCATTAAAGTGACAACAGAAACTAAGATATAATGAGGTAATTCTTCAGGTTATAAAAAGTGAATTTAACATGTCTGATAGGATGAAATAAAAATATCATAAGCGTCAGAATTATCTAAAGGGCTAATCTTTGTGGTGAAACTTTAAAGAACCTTTAGTACAATTTGTGGAATAACTTAAAGATGACAGAATCATAAAATACATAGGTTCTAGCAATTTTTTAGAGGAACTGCAATATTTTATGATTGTCAAATCTATAACTATATCTGTGGCAATAGCATCAATCATAAAGATTCATTCTGATATTTTTGCAAATTGATAGTATCTGTTATCATCACAGTTATTTTCCATTTTCTGCTAACTATTAAAAATTGATTTCAGCTTAGGGTTGTATGAAACATGTATAACAATATATAAACCAAGATGAAATCTGACTGATGAATTTAAGGTGTTACAGGAAGTCACACAACCCTCTGCTTAGCAGAACTGCATTTCATACTTAGGAAGAAGATCTTTAGCTTTCCTTTAAAAATAACATAATTTTATAAATGAAAACATAAATAAAAACTAAAACAAAGCAAGCAAAACAAAATATATTTCTAGGATTGAAAGGAAGGAAACTAGATTCTGCGTAGTTGGAAAAGGATTAAAAAAGGCATTCAGTAAGAAGTACTTCATCTGTGGAAAAAAGCCAATGGGCTGGATTAATTTTTGTTATGGATCTATATGAGGGGTGACAAGAACATCACGTTGAGTAACTTTGATAGTTTCTTGAAAACCTGCATGAGCTAATAATCCACAGATGCATGTCACTGTCACTGTCAGTGATAGGTGAACATGCTTGTTATGATACATACTGTATCCATCTGCAAGAGAGAGTTATCTCATGAAATTGTTTTTATTATCAAATAAATGGCTGCTTATATTTCAGTTTCAAAGGTCTGACTCTCACAGAGAAGCATAATAGAAGCCTGTGACAGCAGACCAAAATCAAGCTTTATGATGATGTTATTCCATGTCCCAGACACCAAAAACAACAACAAAAATTTGTACATATGTATATGTTAAGAAACATTACTGTGTCCTCCACCTTTAACAGAAGATACCTTTCTGAGCATCTTGCAAAATCTTGAAAGTGCTAAAAGAGCTGAGAAGGAGGTCTGGAAGGTATGAAGAAGCATAACTAGATTTTTCATTCACAGTAAGTATTCTAATATCTCAATTTCAAGATTCAAAAAATAAACGAGATCATTCCAAGAAATCAAACCAAAAAGCAGCAAATTAGTTAAACTACATAACCTTTACTGTCTTGGCCAACTTACACTGCTGTTACCTTAATGAGAAAGATATTTCATCTTCAGATACAGCTGTATGGTCAGCCAGAGCGATGCTTATTGTCACATCATTTTTTTTAGTCTTCCACATCTGAAAATAAGATTGGGAAGAATGACCGAAGAATAGCATTTCTCACACAAGAAAGTAGATGAAATATAGGTCTTCCTCTCTTGATTTCATTATTTGAATTCAAAAGATGCAGAACAGAACAATGGGCTGTTCGTTTTTGCTAAAATCATGGTTCAAAGACAGATTGGCCTGATCAGTCCAAGCCTATAACAAGAAACTTGATGGTCTTAAAAAGATGAGACAAATTACTTCTGGCTGAAGATACCAAAGTGGATGATTAGCCTAACAATAGTTAGCAGTTCTTTCTTTAGGCTTATCTGTAAAATAAAATATCCGTTTTTCTGATGCAGTGCTGTAATAACTGAATAACTATTTAAAAAAACCCTCTATATCTTGACTATTATAAATAATAGAGATTTATTAAAAATGCCAATCTACAGCAATTCCCAGTCTCTCTTAGTGAGAGTTCCCCAACATTCCACTCATTTCGGTACTCTCACAGGAACTGGTAGTGCACACGTACCCACTCGAACACTCATGATTATGCAGTGACCTTATTTAATACTATGCGCAATAGAGATTAGATACTCTCTCCCTAAAGGTTTTAAACACCATTCTGATACTGTGTCTACTTTCACAAGTACTGTGATGATTACAAGTGGATTAGCAGGTCAAGGCCGTGGCAATGCCATTATATGTACTTGGATGAGGAGGTTTGTATGGCACTACAGTTTGACCATCTGGACTAAACGCAGTCAGTGACAGAGTGCCGCAAGGGCCAACAACTCCTTCTGGGCTGGTGACTGGGAGCAGTGGAGGGACCTCATGGTAGGCAGCAGGACAGGCTCTGGCAGACAGACCAAGACCCACTTCCCCAGCCAGGAACAGGGCAACTGGGGGCCACTGGGGCAGACCCAGCCCGAGGTCTTGGGCAGCTCCATAGGGAGGGTCAGGATCTGACCTGGTGAGAGGAACCAGTGTATGATACAACCCTGGGATGACTGGACAGGGCTTTGGAATGAAGACAGTCTGAGGCTGGGCCAGGCCATCAGCCCACAGGTGGACTGATGTGACATTTTTTTCTCACAATCACAGAAAAAACCACACTGAACCTTTGGTGAGCTCAACAGTGAGAAGTTTGCAAAGAAAGAAGCAAGAAGGAAAAATGCAAACAAAGAAAATGAAAGAGGTTCAGTAACAAGATACAGCAACAAGGAAAAGCAAGAAGGAAATGATATCAAGACAAGAAAAAAATCTCTGTGGAAGAGAAAAGAATGAGCTGTAAAGCCTGAAGGCTGGTGGTTGACAGCAAATGTTAAAGCACAAATTAGTTTTGTCTTCTCATACAGCATTTCAGATACGATGAGAGTTCCCAGTGGTTTGAAAACTTTCTTTTAGTACGAGTGCTTGGTAGGCACAGAAGTAAGTAGGTGGCACAACCCCAGTTACTATTTTGTAGTCTTGTGTCTGCACTACCAGAAAGCATGTGGTGCCCAGCTGGAGTGGATTTTCCAGTTTACTTTCATCTGAAAGTAATCTTGTTTATATACACTTTGCAGTCAAAACCAATCACAATAAACAAGGAGGATCAGGAGGTTTGTTTCAGAAATGCCTTACTGTTCCAAACTAAAATGCTAATGAAGATTCATCTTCTGTCAAATGTAAATGTGGGGAAAACTACGAGAAACACACTCTCATTAAGATTACTTTTCTCTAGTTTTCTTTGCAGGCCAGTCCCTAGAGAAGCTAAGAACTCTGTTCAACTTCTAACAGCATGGAGCTTCCAAACTATATTCAAATATTGGCAACACATACTGGCTCAAAGTCATGAAATTTGGAGAGCGCGGGCAAAGCATATTCAAAAACATCAGACATTAAGGCAGTGTGTTAGCTACTCTCTTACCAGATACCATAAAACTAGATCATTTAAGTTCAGAATGAGAAGAATATGAAGTGACATAAGTTACCTCAGATACATTAAAGAAGAAATAATTGATCAACCAGATAGGAAAATTGCAAAATCCACACACTAAATGCAGTAACTTTAAAATAAACTGATTTACCAACATAGTGAGATGTATCTTCTACTCTCCACCTTTGCTATTACTCAGTTTAATGTCAGCAGTGTATTATTTATGAAGAAATATGTCATGATGAGCAACATACATAGTTCTATTGCCAGATACTAAAACAATGAAGAAAAATTACTGTTTTCTGTTTCCCTTTTTTTTTCTTTCAACTCCATGTTAACTGATCAAAACTTCTATAAGGATAGTAATTTAGAAAAATATCAGTTGGTAAAACTAAAACCACAAAGCTCTAAACCTAGTGGTGATTGAACTCCAGCCAATTTCTTTTTGTAGTGATTCAGTAAGGGAAAAAAAAAAAACAAACCTCTGTATTTTTTATATAAATTCAGGAAAATGTGCAGTTAGCTGAATGTGAGACAGTTCTCCTTTCCTGAAAAAAAAATAGACAGTTATCTAAGAAAGTGGAGTCACATTACTCCTCCCAGCAAATTAAAGTTTCTGACCTCAGCAAAACAAGACCACACACAAATATCTACATTCTTAAATTAGGAGCAATCTCTTAAATAACAAAGACAATGTGGGCTCTTTGAATATGTCATTCCCATAGTTCTTCTAGAGAAATTATCACTTGAAAAATCACACACTGCCTATTTAAATTCTTGAGGTTACTTTACTTCAGTTCCTGTCTGCAAATCACCTGTTACGTTCCTCTGCATAACAGTTAAGTGTATTTTGCTTTTTGTTCCAAAGGTGGCTACATTTTAGAAGTGGGTTAAACAATAAGCACCATTACACTTTATATACATTTGAAAAGTATTTTTCAATGAAAGGTGATTTGAACATGTGAAATAATATACAAATGATTGTCTACAATGAGTATTGAAAGACAAAAGAAAAGAAATTAAAAGAAACAATAAGGTAGTTATGTATTTCCTAATCAGAAACAGAAAGCAGAACATGTTTTCTATCACTGTCTTCATTATCCCTTATTATTTCTAATGATCACCTCACTTATTAATTGTGAAGTTTAACAAAAACTTAGCATAATTTAAAGTGGTAATTTTGAGTGAAGACTGATCCACAAGTGTCTTTTATTACATCAGCACCAATACATTTAAAAATCTATTTTCCATGGAACACAATCCTTACAAAAAGTTTTGGTGTCCTTAAGGGAACAATAGTGGCGCCTTGTGCTTTCTGCTGTATCTGTGAAGATCTTTAGAAAACCTTACCATTTTAACAGACAAATGCTCCACAAACTTCGGTTAATTAATTCTTGCTAAACTCTGTCAAATTAGTTAATAATAATATTCATAGTTTATATGTTAGGAAAGGAATTGTCCAAATCATTATAAAATTTGAAACAAAATTTTATTTTCCTGAATCTCAAAAATATTTTCTTTATTGCTTACCTGTAAAATGCAAGGAATATTTATAACACAGGGATTATAAGTAGCTGTATCTACTACTTGTCTGTGTACAATACTATCTAATGGCCAAAGCAGGATGTAGTTTTGGAAACATTCCTGAGGAAATTATTTTGGCCAGTTATATGGAGAGGGGAGGAGTGAAAAATATCAATAATTATACTTTTATAGACACCAAGAAAACTTGCAATTTCAGTTCAAATGTTTAGCTTAATGTATGTATACATATTTAGAGGTACTACAAGTATTCTGATGTTAAGTATTTTACTTTGTCCATTAATAAACCAAACATCTGTCTGTTTCTTAAGTTTGGAATAGCTTTTCATTTTTAATTTGGTTTTAATATTTAAAATGCATTAGATTATATTTAGATCACAAGCAAATAAATGAAAATAAACACATACTATTTTTCTGTTCTTCCCCAGAACTGTCAGCAAACTGATACTTATTAGGTATCAGCAGAACTAGCCTCAAAAATTCAAGAAAAACACCTCCAGAGCAGATGCTCTGGAGTGATTTAAAAGAGATATTGTTCACTTTTTTGAGAATGACTTCTTCTTTCCAAGTGAGGAAATGCCTACTTTACAGCCTGGGGTTAACCACCTCTTTAGACAAACTCCTGTGCTTAATGTTTCTCATTAATTAACTCCAGGCAGATCCTAATGGGAATATTAGGCACCTAGACTCTCATTAGTCAACAGAGAGTGGTAGAGTATATTGTCTTCAAACTGTTTCTCAAAAGAGGCTACTGCTCTTCACAGAAGACAGGTTATTGCCTGTCTACAATGAACACCTGCTTGCTAACAGAGTATATGGTTCTCTAATGTGCAAATTTTGGAGCCTAAAATAGAATATAGCTCCATTTATAATCTTCAAATTTGAGAAAAATTAACGTTTTCATATTGAATCAGCTGTACTTTTAAAAAACATCAAAAATCTTTGCACACAAATCAGATTTATTCTGCAAATGTAGTGGCTATAGGAAAAGATTTCTGGACATACAATCCCAGTCAAATTTACTTGTAGGATTTCAGCCAAGTTGATGGAATATACAGATCTGTCTATATTATAAACAATTGTTCAAAACCCTCAAAAATTGTCTAAACAAGATTTACAGATAATAAGAGAAAATATGTGCAGGTAATTCAGAGATTATGACTGTATTTCTGTATGTCATTGGCGTATTGTGAGAAATACAACTCTTTTTTCTGAAATATGTGAATGACAAATTACTTAAAGACAAATTTTCTTAGTTTTAATTCTGTATAATAAACTCTTAAAATTCTGCATTCATATCGCAGATGGAAAAGAAGGAATTCTTAAGTCTCAAATCTTACTGGACGTGCAGAGAAAAATACACATCTCACACAACCAGCTATAATGGTGTGTATTTATTTATGCATATACACACAGATTATTAAAGATAATTATTTACCTTGCCATCAGCTTCATCTCACATAGTTCCAACATTTTAATTGGAGTCAAAACACATGAGAATGTGCCTTATTGATTCATTAACAACTGCATCAAGTGTACTGTCAAGCACAAGGCTAAAGTTTGCATACTTCCAACCTCCTAAGAGATTTATTGATAAATCACTTCTAAAAAAATTTATGTAGATCATTATTACAATATGGCATTGAATTATTGCATATGACTTATGAAATAATACAGTACAATGACTTCGGAAAGTCTTCTAATTATTGAAAACAATTCTCAAGGCAAGAAGATAACAAGTGATAGAAAAGGATACAGAGTTAAAAAAATAAAATAAAGATCTGAATAATGCTTCAGAACTGCAATGCTGTCATAAAACATACATTAAATATGAGATACTGAGATACTGCAAGTAAAAATATAGGTGCTTTGCAGAGATGGTCTTTTTTCTTTAAACTGAAAAAAACCCTTTGGTTGTTCCATCAGTATAACATAGAGAAAAAAACAATAGGCCTTATAGTCATATGCCATAGGGCAGATTGTCAACCCAAACATAAGTAAAACTTTGAAAATATAAACTTTGGATATTATGATAAAAGAGCACGTAGTAATGAGACAAAATGCTTTGACTGAGTTGACACGGAGAGAGTGCTGCGGCAAGGTTGAAAGGAAACTTACCTGTTCGCTTGCAGTTCAGCTTTCTAGCATTCCCTTAGTTGTGACATCGTAACAGACAAAGACTTTCCTTAAGACTTGTTGTAAGGGGCTACCATCCCCTGTGCACTTGGGGCTGCATCTCCCTCCTGCCTGGCTGCTGGAACCCAGTGCAGTGTGTCCTGAGGCCTGGGGGGTCTCTGCCTCAGGTCTACAGACACAGCTGCTGCTCTATACACACACACACACATCCACCCACCCACCCCACACGCACACACACCCCCACACACACACGACCCACACACAGACACAGCCAAGGCACTACCTTCAAACTGCAACAACATACAACAGTACCAGGACTCACTTAAACGCAAGCATACGCAGCACGGTCCCCTCCTCCTCTTCAACTATCGGAGGCAGAAGCTCACTCATGAAAACACACATGCACACACCACTCCGTGGGTTCACCAGCACACACAAATTTGTGGATTCCCTCAAGTACTATCACAACCCTCCTGTCTGTCCAACACTCCTACCTAGATCCTAGGTCCTCTTATCCAGTCCATGGTCATGAGTCTCCCACTCACTGGCTAGCCCACCTTGGTGCTCACTAGCAAATAGACACATGCACGCACAGACTTATCTCACTGGCACCCCTCATTTGTGGGTCCCCTCAAATATACTAGCATGGACTCTCTGCCCACCTGATACCCCTGCCCAGACATTGGGACTACTACTCACCAGCCAGTCCCGCTTGAAGTTTGCTAGCACATGCACCCCGTGCACATGCACAAGTTTAGAGAAGGCAGGATACTTGCCCGCACCAGCAGTTGGCACCCAGCACATGGGTTGTGGTCCACAGTCCCACTGCTGCTGCCAGCACTGAGCCCCTCACTTGCTCCGGTTGTGCCAGTCCATTGCAGTAGCTGGTTTTTGTGACACACATTGTTCTCTCCCCTGTGGCTGGTGGTCAAGACTCTCACCCACTGCAGTTGCTGGCATGAAGACCCCTTACTAGCTCCAGGAGTTGGCACCACTGAGGTGCCTACACCCTGGTTGGACTCCGAATCCACTCCCGCTTGCCTCACCAGTAGCTGACACTTAGTCATTACAGCAGTCGCACGCACAGGACAGAGGGTGAGATTAGATGGTAAGAGAGTTAAGAAAGGATTTAACAAGAAGATAGGACAGACAATCAGATGCACGGCTTGGTCAGACAAGTGTACTGACTTGCAGTGTTTTACATGCAGTTGGCACTTTTATATCCCCATCTGTCTATTACCCTCTTTGTTCCTCCCCTCAATATTGCTTAATAAACTTTGTAGCATCTCACAGGCCCTCTTGAAAATCCCAAATCCTCGTGTTCATCTTGTTTTCCCTTTCTTACCAGTTGCAAAGTCCAAATGGCCTTCTCTAAATCTGTGCCTGGGGTTTTGTAATGGTCCCTCAATTAGTAACTGGAGGGTTTTGGTCTTTGCCACTATCTCTGTTATCCCATGGTATCTGATAGGTTTATGTCTCCCTGTGTTCTTATTTATCACTGCCCCATTTACTTATTACCCCTTTTTGCATTCGAAAGGTCCTTGATTATTGGATGATCTTGATGAAGCAGATGTTCTTACCTTTAACATAACTTTACAGCCTTATTTACTGAATTCCAGATTACCCATTTGCCATTTTAACTTCCACCTCTGACAATGATGCTCAACAAGAGCCACCAAAGGAAAATATTTTTTTTTTTGCAGCTGAAGAGCCAATTGAACCTGTGTTTTCTTGAACAACTAGATAGCTTCCCCCTCCCTCCAATTATTGCTCCTGTTTTATAGCCACTCCGCATTTTATTACTGCTTTCTCTGTTCTTGTATCATACAGTCATACAGTCTGTTCATTTTTCAATCTGTAATGCAAACATTGGTATTCATCATTGGCTAACTTCTTCAAAAAACCAAAAGTGGCATCATTTCTCTATTTCTACAGGAATTTTCTTATATCCTATTAACTAGATAACACCTATTGAGTGCCAAAGGGTCAGACTTAACAATTTCATACTGAAGACCTTTGTTCCCACTAGAAGGGTTTTAAACAAGCCAGTTTCTACCTACAGTTTCTTTGTGCTTTTTTCTTTTCACATGCACCAACCATATACTCAGTTAACGAACCCCTTCTTTACCTTAACTCACCCGGACTTTGTATCCCTTTCTGCATCCAACTCTTCTGCTTGAAATTTCCTTCATTGTTTGTTGGCACTATTTTTTATTGAATACTCCCTCAAATTATCTTAGCCTTCTGTTTTTTCTTTCCAATAGAAAAGAACTTTAGAGAATACCACATTCAGTCCATGAGCTAATGCAACAAAACACACTTTGCGGAAGAGATATCTTGATTTGGTTATCTTCCAGCAGACTTTATTATTTCTTCTTTTAATGCTGCCTTTTACACTGTACCTCAACCTAATTTTACAGGAAAGCCATTTCCCTCATTGATTTGACAAATCAGTCTTGAAACAATGCTTTTAATTACTCTGTTTGAAAGAAAAAATAATAGAATTTCTTGATCTTATAACACTGTAAAAACAACACAATGAACAGTAGCAAAAGAAAAGCAAAATCACTGAGACATTTATATAAGGAGGTAACTACAACTAGCTAGAATTTCTACTAATAATTGTGAAAATATCCCTGACTAAGGTATATTGAAAGTTGTATCTTAAGTTACTATATAATGATTTCATTTGTTGACATGCCCCAATTTCATATCTTTGCTTAGGGAGAGGTCAGGTCTTTCCTTGCTTTATTTTGTTTTAACATCAAGACAGCTACTACCACAATGATAACTCAATGGAACAACATTAGCTCATTGGTAAATCTGGGAGAAAAAAAAATTGTACACCCTGATTGTTTTTGTTGTTTCCTACAATCTTGGTCCTATCCATCCCATTAGACTTCCATTAATAGAGCACAAGACCCATGTGGGGATTATATCCAAGTCCTCTCTCTGTGGCATTCCAAGTGTAAAAAGTAGGGTACTGTGGCTACAGCTTACTCATTGCAGAGTGAGAATTGCAGTCAACATATGTTCATTCAACTCATGTGAACTGAAAGCCAGAAATATTACTAAATCCTGCAATTGAATGTAGTTTTAGATTTTTTCTTCTTTAATCCCTTGGTTGAACAATGCCATGAATCGTATTGTCCTCCTTAACATTATTTTTTTATGAACACATAAAGGCTATAAGACATTTATTTAAGAAGAGATTGAGGGAGTTGAACACATATTATTTTAGATACTCTTTTGAGGACTTTAAATTATCAAAGACATTCATGTTAGGCTGGATGACATCCAGGGAATATTTTTGTTCTTCTGTAGTAGTTGATGAAGATCAGATTGAGCAATACAAAATTACTAGAACCAAAATTCCATCTTCTATTTGCATACTCAATCAGCAATTTGAATCATAATCTTCCTAGGAACAATAGTTACTGTGTAATCTGATTAACTGCTGTTATTTTTTTCAAGTTTTTGATTTAAGAATTTGGAAGAATACTCTGGTCTTTATTTACAAATAATCCATAAACAAAAAAACACAGTAATGATGCAGTAAAAATCCATTTAGCTAATCCTTCCACAATTCTGACATTGGTGATAAAAGTCATCAATTGATTATCTAAGGTACCAACTGAGTAACAATAATAAAAGAAGTTCAGCATTTGATAACAGTGCTCTATTACCAGATCTGCATAATGATTGTCTCTAGCTATGAAAGAAAAGATGAATCACTAGAATAACGTAAACCTATCCATTACATAGAGATGAATAGAGTTAATCCTACCACACTAGTTCATCAAGTGCTACAAATATACATCCCAAATCTGGATTGACTGTACATGGACTGACTACTGACTGGAGAACCACTGAGGTCACAACACTGTCTAGGTATGTAGAAACCCACCTGCTTTAAATAAATGAGAAAATCAACATCGGTTCTTGAATCTGCTGAATTCTTTTTAACCAAATATATTTACAGTACTTACAACTTCAATTACAATTTCACTTTTTCTTATTTGTACATCCCCCTTTAATGCAATCCATATATGCTTTAGGTGATACTGGTTCCAGGAAAACATGACATCCTTCTGTTTATTCAGTGTAACATTAGAAAGATGAAAAGCAAAGAAACTTATTTAAAGTCTCTATAACATAAGAGAAATTGGGTTTAGACTTGTTTCCTTTTGAAATAAAATGCTTATAAATGTCTATAAACCATAAATAATTTAGCAGCATTGTTGTAAGTTAAGTTGCATGGGGAAAAAAACCAAGATTAAAAGGTGTTAAAAATTGGGAACCCTGAAAATATTTCTTGATGCAATATTAAAACAAAATAATAAAAATTCAGAATTAAAAACATTTGTCCTGAAGTATACTGTTTTCAACTCTTACTGGCATTTTAGTAACTTAATTATTTAAGTTAACTGAAAATTTAAAACAAAAATGAGTTTGGAAAAAATAACCTTCTCCATATAAAAGGGGAATTTGGACCATGTATGTTAATATGTAAAGGAGGTAGTGTTATACAGTTTTCAGGAGTCAAATAGAAAATTTCTTTACCAAGATTGAAATTTTCAATACAGAGGAGAATGTTTAAATGCATAAACCATGTTACCTTTAAAGAATGGTTAAGATTTCATCCTTCTAAATACTTCTCCTAAAGAACTGTGTGCTACTTAATGAACAAAGCAAATATTAGTGTAGAAGTTAGCTAAGAGAAGAAAACATTTTATGTTCCTGTTTATTCATTGATCAAATGGCAACACAGGCAAGCTCAGGAAACTGGGAAACCTTGTGTGGAAGGTGAGAAGGAACTCTTGGTCATCTGAATTCTATAATCTGTCACAAAGATGGCTCACAGAGGAGATAAAAGCTTACAGCTATGATTTAAGCATAAAGAGTAAAGTGGTCAACAGGGACTTTTGTTGTCCTCTTTCTAAGATCGTAGCAGAAGGAAACGCATACCAGTGCCAAGCCTGGCAATACTTCACTTTGGTCCGAGTTATTCTTGATCATGTTGTAAGAAGGCCACTCAACACATATATTGTTTTTTCCCTGCTCTGTCTTTAGGGATCTGAAACAAACTCCTACTTTCCTTTCTTCAAAGTGGCCACCTCTAACAGGTCTGATAGAAAGGGAAACCTTTGTATCTGCTGCAAAATGCTAAAAGATTTTCCCAAGGCGCAAAAATTGAAGCAGAATTTAGATACGTAACTGAACTTTTAGCATTTGAAAAGTACACTGGGCTTTTTACTTCATTCAGAGCATTGCAACCTCTATAAAGAAAGTAATTGGATTTTTTTTTTTTCTCCTTGAAAGATACCATCATTGTAAATAGTGTTCCTCCATACCTGAGACAAGTGAAGTCAGACATGCTAGGATCCTGTATTTGTGCTTTTGCACTAGGCTGTAATCACTCTGGTTATTTGCAAAGATTTACAACGGTAATTCAAGGTCTACAATGGAGTCAATACTTTAGGTGCTTAGTAGTTGTGATGGAAACAGTCACCACTGGTTAACACATGCATGAACAAGATTATGTGCAATCACATTTATGTGTTGCCTGATACAAAAATTTATATGCATTCTTTACTAAAATAAAAATAAGGAGTAATACATTCTCTCTGTATAATATAAAAGCAAGTGTGCCAGTTTTAATGAAACATATTATCTAAGAAATATTCTAGAGAAGAAAAGTGATTGAATACAATATGAATTTTAAATTAAGATGTTTTAATTCTGAAAATATTTTATAGCTGTCTTAATTCAACTGTGCTATAAATCCCTGGTCAAGATAAAACTGTGAAGGCAAAGCTGTATATGGCATCTGAATCTTGCTGCTGTGAATATTTGACAGAAAAAGTGAATCAACCACTACAGGTATTGTTTACTACTTCCCCTTTACTCCCAATTTTTCTGCCCCAGCCACATGCTGAGCTGAGGCATAAAACAGCGGTTGCACTAATGACAGCATATGCAACAAGGTGGAGATATTTTACTTGCCTCAGTACTTTGGAAACAGGTATCTACCTCCATGTTTTACTCATGGGCTTCTAAAAAGAAATGAAGGCGTTAGTGCTTTCTATTTCACTCATGGAAAGCTGAGTTAACCCGACTTTCTGAAGACTTACTGCTCTTAAAAATTCGATATGGAAAATTTAACATCAGATGTTTTGCTTCCACATTTCCACCCAGAATTTTTGCAAGTATTATTACAGCCTGTGCTAAGTCACTTACATTGAGCCTGAAAGGACTGAATCATAGGGCTTTCCTTTGTCTGTGTCACAAACTATTGTCCATATCCAGACCTACAGCTCTATTTGTTCTGCTTCATGGGTGCAAAATTTCCTATCTAGCCGGTCTATGCTACTCTCTTTCGTAATACAGGACAAAACAAAGAAGTTATGTATGTCTGTACATGCCAAATAGAAAAAAACATGTATCTTGTAGAATTAGGACCCACAAAACTGAAGAAGACCAAAAAGATGTGCTCACTTACTATCAACACTTCTCTCTTAGTATACAGCTGGCAGAATAAATGTGTAAATGATCACCCTGAGACTAGCACTACCTTGTCTCATGAGAAATGAGTCATGAAAATCTGTGTGGTACTCTAACACTGTAAGATTATGTTATTATTGCTATTGTTATTATTATTATTATTATTGTTAATTAAAAAAGACTTAAAATGGGACATGTTCAAGTTTATTTGGACACATGCACATTTGTTAAGTTAGGAAATCAAGGTCACATTAATAGCTAATTTTTTGCCAAACTACTTTTAAACAACCAATATAATATAGTATGGAATGCACAAACCCAGAAATTTTATGCATAACAAAAATAACTGAAAGGTAAGCAAAAGCTGCTCATATTATTTTAAGATGCCAAGTCTTCAATAAACATGATATAATGGGATTTTAATGAAGGATTATGACATACTGAAGTATATGGTACAATGTATCTAGACAACATTATATGATAGCTTTTTACTATTCTTTAAGATGTCTTCTCAGAAAGCAAGCTATAATAAAGGGGTTATGTCAAAGCAGCAGAGGTTAGGTTGAAATCCCAATATAAAAAAAATCTTACAAAGTTACATAACAATGCTGCTTATATAGCTCCACAGCATGAGCCTTTGCTGTTTATTTGCTGACTTGCAGGAAGAACAGTGACAATAATATTAAACATGTGTTTGGGGAGACAAAGTGTCACCAAGGATGGATGACATTAAGGTTTGGGAGTTGGCATAAAGAGTAACTTACTGTATACAATCACTCATGCAAGGGCAAGAACAGTCCAAGATGCATGAACAGAAGTCATGGGGCTGTTACCTGCAATAACAGATTTAGTCTGATACAAGGAATCTCTGCATAATACTTACTCATAGAAAGGAATCATGGAAAGGAATGAAAACATGATCATCTCAAAAAGGGGAAGATACTGTAACGTATATGCCCAATCTAGGAATATTGAATTTGTGAATCCTGCCCTGGATAACTAAAACATGGGAGCTGCCATACAGAAAGCATCTGTTATTCTTGCTATCTATCTATCTATCTATCTATCTGTCTATTTACCTATCCATCTACCTCAAAATGCTAAAACTACATGTCTTAGTAGATAGCAATGCAAAAAGAAAAGTTCATATGTTCTTATATATGACTCAGTTAAAAATCCAGGCAAAGCAACTTCGTGATGTTATGTAAAGTAGTCAGTAAGATTAGAAAGAAAAATAAAGTCCTTATTGATTCCAAAAACATTGTGCAAGTACAAGAGTATTGGCTTTTTACAAATAAAAGTCAAGTACGAGTATGAACTTGTGGATGTGAATCACACTTAAAGAAAACAGGACAGCCCTGTCTGATGAATTCAGCACCTTGGACCACTCATCCAGACCCAACAAAGCGATGGACATTGTAAACTTCCTGATTCTTCTTGTAAGAAGTAGGACCATGCCTTTGAAATGTTATCTAGAATGTAATTGGTTAACTGTTTTAGGCAAATGTTTTAAGTGAATTTTCTTTCTTTCCTCCTTCTTTCTGAAGTCCTAGTCTTAGTTTATTGTAATTGCTATCCCTCTTCCAAACATATTTTTTATAAATTAAATTTCCATCTGCTTAAACATAACATTCTTAAGCAATTGTCAAATGTATGATAATCTTACCATTTAGAACTACTCTTGAGGATATGCTACTGTATTTCACCTCAGATATCCAAATTAAACACATAAGAATAGGAGACTAAGTTAAAAAAATTAAAAAATACATATATTTAATCTAAATATTAAATCTGCAAATCCTTCTCTTTTTGTTTCCAACAGTCCCCAGCCATGCTGTTCAGTTCAAAAAGCATAGTATATGTAAGTAAGATGAGGTTATTTAAAAGCATAGAACTCCCAATTTGTTTTCATTTCATCTGTTGTGATACTTTACATTACAGATCAGAAAAGGTAAAGAAAAAAAACTCATTTCTGCTCATACGTTGACAGCATTTCAATGGCTAGCATTGATATTTTTGTACAAAGTCTCTATTTTGTCAGAAGCATATTCAACAAGGCTAAGACGGTCAGGTTAAATAAGAATAAACTGTTTTTTCACTTTCTGTTCAAGTGGCTCTAAGCCTCTTTTTGTTTCTCTATATCCTTTGGCATATGTTGTAGTTAGAAACACTGTCTCTTAAGAATGTGTAGTGTTAAGCTTTTGTAAGCTAGATATAATTAGTGACATCATAAGAAACACCTTCAAATGTAAATATTTATGTAAGGATTTTTGGAAATCTTATGAATATGAGAGGTGCTATTCTCTATTTCTCCTGAGAAAACTTATGATCAACAGCGTATCTTTTTCCTTGTGAAGAGGAATAAATCATTACAAGATGACTGCGACATAGTTGGTAATTTCTGTATTGCAACTGCAGCATAGCTTTGGGGCAGAAATGTCAGGGGTTTTATATATATATATGCAGATACATACATACATATTTATTTATAGATATAAGTGTATATATATACTTTTATGTCTATATAGACGTGTGGAGGTATATAGGGGTTTTATTGTTCTTGTTTGGGTTTGGGTTTTTTTTTATTTGGTTGGTTTTGTTTTTTTTTTTTCAAATAGAGTGAAATTGTGTACATAGTGATGCAGAGATGCCTTTAGTGACTTTAATTAGTTTGTCAGTCTTGTTGGCTAATACACTGGAAAAAAGTATCTTCAGAATTTTACTGAAATGCAAGAGACATGGTCATGCTGACAGTCATAGTTAGAACAATGCCACTGTTAAAATGAAGGTTGATAATTAAGGCTTGGTCTTCACTTTCTGTTGGCACAGTTTCTTAATGAATACCAATCAGAATAGGGAACAAAGAAGAGGGAGGCAACACTCCAGTGTTAATGATACCATAATCTGGAAATATGGGATAGAGAGTTTATGCTATTTTTGCTTGTAAGCGCACCTGGTCAAGCACAAAATATACGGTTATCAGATACCTAATGGTCACCATAGACTTGACAACCTAAATTACTTAGGTCTAATGAAGATAAATAGCATTCTAGACATGGATACATACTACATACTGAAGAGAAATTGACACTGATGTTGTTGCCAGGCAACTCATCTCCCCATGTAAGACATCCTTTTCCTGTGATTTTACTGTATGTGTATCCAGAAAAAGATGGGGCTTCTGTGTGTGTGTAAGACACTAGTATTCTCTTTCACTGAATTACTTCTGCATAGTAATGTGTCAGAAAAACATCTGTATTCACTAATATAATTTTATTATGTTCTTAAACAGAAGATCCTCATTCTTTTTTTTATGGATCTTGCATATAAAACAAGGTAAGAAAGCACAGTCACTTACTACTGGTGGGTTTTAAAAAGTTAAATTGTACATTTTCATTGAATAATGGGGCTTTCTTCAGGGATTTATATTGCTAGCTGGGCAATTTTCTTGATACAGTGCCAATCATCTGTAAGTGGATGAAATCGCTTGTTGTCTCTTTCAGTTCAAACAGTAAGAACAAAGGATTTGGCTCTATCACCATTTGTTCTGGGTGCAGCCAATTTATGACAGATTTTTGTTTTCCTTTTTCATTCTTTTTCTCTTATTATAGAATAGGTCTGTGATTGTTCTTTTTACATAGGGTTTTCCTAAGTGCTATACAAGTACCACATAAGCATCATAATTAAGATTTATTTCTAACAAAGCAAAATTGAATTACCATTAAGAGAAGTGTGTAGAGCTTAATGATATTCTAGTAAGGCTCAAAAACCCATCCTGTTAAAATAATTCCTCTAAGAACCTGCTCTTTCGTGTTTCTTGGTTGTGCTATAACATCTCTGATTAATACACACTCCAAGAAGCATGAAGAGTGCTTACTGTAAAAGCAGATGTCATTTTGTATTTCATTCCACAGTTTGATTCTTTGTTTTATAAACTACTTAAATGCACTTTGTTCCTGCATCCTCACATAGCTATTTGTTGAGAAGACAAAAGCTGTAGAAAGGCATCAGTACACTTCCTATAGTGTAACAAATACAGTGAATTTAAAATTAGTTCAGCAGTGTACTTGATACAGAAATGCAAGCTCCTCGATACTGGTCCTGTCTATCTTCTAGATGACGATCTTAATAAATATTCACCATGCTTAAGATGACAGGGGCTTGTTTCTCAATTTTACGTAACTCAGCCACAGTCTTTCAGTTTTCCTCACAGTTAATGCTGAGAGCTATATTTGGGAAAATTCTAATTTAGTAGCCTCCACATCAAGCAATGATATCACCTGCAGTTATATTTTCAAGAACCTAAAATTGAGCTCAAGTGTTCAAAGAATTATTATTTTTTGATTCGTTGTTGCATTCATTGCTTGACATCATTTGGGCTATTGAACAGCTAATAAGATTATCATCACTTTAAAAAACACTACACAAAGGTTTGCTCAGTACTACATCCAATACTGGGTAGGAGAATATGTAGAACTTCCTGTAAGTTAAGTCCCAGGGTTACACATTGTGATATGACTCTCTAGACAAGCTGAGGATAAGTTTTTTCCATTCCTAATACGAAAGATGGAGGGTTTGTTAAGTTTTTCTATGACTTTTTTTTTTCTTTTTACATCTGGCTTGAAACTGTGTTTAGTAATATAACCATAACTTCCTTTGCTACCTTTTACTGTGATGTGATACTGGACAATGCCCTTAACAAAATACTTTAACTTTTGGTCAGCCCTGTAGTGGTCAGGCAGTTAGACTAGATGATCACTGTACGTCCCTTGCAACTGGAACTATTCTATTCTATCATGTTCTATTTAAATAAGATGCATAATGCATTGAAACTCCATGGAAAGTTGTTTATCCACTAAAGCCTTAGATTCAGCGTCATAACTAAAGGAGAAAATTGGGAAAACATGACACATAGTATTAACTCATCTAAGTAGCAAGTTGTATGTACTTCTTTCCTTCCTCCACCACTATTAAATGGAATACTTACTGCTCTACTTAGGAGTTACCCAGGGCTCAAAATGGAAATCCTATCTTTTTTAGTTGATCAATTCCATCTGCCTTTCTATAAAAGATGTATAAGTTTTGGAGACCAAACTCAGAATGCCTGTGTCAGGTATACATCACCTGAATGCCTCTGTCAGGTATACATTACTTGAATGCTTATGCCAAGTATACATTACCTAACCAAAATAAGAGTCAAGTGGACAGTCTTTTGCTTAGTAAGTGTATTTCAGAGAACTAAGACAAATGAGGTGATGTTGGTTACCCCCATGCCAGTGAATGTAGGAAATTTATGCCACTTTGCTTTGGTGCAACAAGTCTTTTTTGCAGTCACATGCATTCTTTTGTTTGACTCAGTTGTATACATTGCAAAGAAGTATGTCCTAAGAGGGTTCTCTGTTGCTTTTTATTATGGACAATGTAAGGAATACTTAGTGCTTTTCCGGTATCTCAGTTTTCACACCTGAGAATATGTCTCAATGTAGCAAAAAATACAAGGTGGGCAAGGCTGAAGAGCAAAGAAGAGAGTCATGAACCTGTAGCCAGTGAAGAGCATTTTCAACTGGAAACAAAAGTCCTGTCTCCCTCAACTTAGCATGAATTTTATATCAAGTGGTCACTAGTTAAAATACAAACAAGATGTTCTACAAGGAATGTATTTTTCGCAGACATACTCAGTGATTTTAATTTGTTAAAGCTTTCCCTAGCCTTTTGATTTTATCCTTATAAAGTAGTTGGAACTTTCACACAGTAGGGTGCAGCCTTGATCATATGATAATATTTTCTTTCTAATATACTTCGATCGTCAATGAGACAGTGAATGTTAAAATTCACATTTTTATTACTGGAACCTAACTGGCCACCACTGAGATGAAAGGGGAGAATTTTTGAATTATGTTTTATTATAAATCATGTCAGAATCTGTCAAAACATTTAGTAATAGTTATAGCTTGTTCAAGCTCAGAAAGGCTTTTATTTCTGTTTTGTAATCCTACGGGCTAGAGATTTCATTTTATATTTAATGAAATATGAAAAATTCAAGTGCAGAAAGGCAATCTGAAGGAAGAAATAAGCCAAGTCAGCCTAACCTGACCCCTTCTTAAAAGAATGGATGTAAAGTTACAGTGAAGGAAACCCCAACTTTTTGATGTAATCAGTATGTCTACCATCATTCTCATACATTAAATAATTTCTCCACAGTTCTTTTCTGTGTATGTTTTTGTGTCACTTCAGAGCTCTGGGAGACTGAATTTTGGAGGAGATGAGTCAAAGACTACTTACAGTTTTGTATTGTCTCATTTTGCCATGTATTTAAACAATTCCATACTACAAACACATCTATAAAGTGTTTTTAAGCTACTTGAAAGTAGGGCATCTGTGTGAAAGAGGAAGATTCTCAGAATAAAACTGGGTTAGAAGAAAATAATCTTTGGAAATCCTTTGTTTATTTACCACAAACTTCCATAATCCCAACAGTTCTTTCAGAGAGACTGGAGGAGATAAAATCTAGGGAGACACTTGAGTAGCTGAAATGAGAAATTAAGCTAATCTTAAAAAAAAATAAAGATGGTGAAGAGTCCTGGAAATGAGAATGGCCATCAGAATTGTAGGTGTTTAAGACAACACAAAAGGAAAGAAGTTGTCTTGACTACAGAAGTCCTCCATAGGATGTACATTTATCATTCTACTCTTGCATCCTCAAACACAGCGTTCCCTGAATTCAAGGATCTGAGGGATTACCCAAAATTAATAAAATTCTACCTTGTGGAATAGTTACAGTAACACTGGAGTTGTCTTGAGGGATGAACTTTTTATTGATTCTCTTGTATTTAAGCTAAAAGCAGATGAAATTAAAAAGAAGTAAATAACTGATTCTTATCGGGATTCCAACTGAATAAGGTGCACATGTTATGAAAGTTCAAGGATCCAGTTTAAAACTGTTTTTCCTCAGTACCAGCTTTCTTTTGCCACTTAACTTATCAGTAAAACAGGAATTAGGAAAAGATACTTAGAAATGAAGTGATTAAAGAGCCATTTAAATAAAGTTTTCATGTTTATTTAAATATTTCAATACGGTTCTGATATTAGAGACAGGGTTTAGCATATGTCAATGAGGAATATTCACATATGCTGTTAGTATTAACAGGAACTATAGCACATCACGTCACTGGTATTTAAGCACTGAACAGTGGCATGGAACAAAGACTGTAGAAAACTTGGCACTTCTGTATCTTTAAATTTAGAATTAGGTTTTGTGGGTTTAGACTGATTTCAGTTTTGACTTCAGACAAAAAGTTTATTCTTTCTGTAACAAGAAATTGCAACAGGAATTATACAAAGGTAAGGTATTTTTAACATTTATATTGCTGAGGCAAGTAGGTAACACAGATATGTTCAGCAATACAACAGTACTGTGGAGAAAAGATTCTGTGAAAGAACTGCTTCATTTCAGTTATTAGGTACAGTAATATCCCTCTGGAGGTTACAGTCTTAAGGGCAACAAGAGATTTGACATGAATAAGTTCATAACAAGGCAGATAAGTTCGTAACAAGGAGAAAATAAAATATTTTCTCAAAGACTGTGTTTAATTTATTGTGTAAGAATTGGTAGTGGAGCAAGATAATTCATATTTGTGTATATTTTTTTTCACAGGTTTTTCTTCCTTCTTCTACCTAATATACAATTTACTGAAAATTATATTATTATAGTAGCTATAAATGTTCCAAAATACAAAAATCTATCATCAGTATCTTGGTTTCATGATAACCATATCACTATTAATCTGCTACTTTAATTTTTTTAATGAAAATAAGAAAGGAATAAATGTGTGTTCGAATTATTTATTGAGTTATATCAATTTCTCTCCTGATAGTAGTTACAATTATTGTCCTTAAATGATATTATTTAAAATTTAACATTTTGTTAATTTTCTGATTCTCTATAGTTAGTTTGCCTGCTATTCTTAGTATTCTGTTTATCATATAACAATTCCATTTTGATAGCTGTATAAATGGAGGAAAGTAAAAAGATTTAGAGTGATAACATGAATATTTAGAAGCACAACATAACCTGAGACCAGGCTGCTGAAGGGTGTGGATCACATACAGAGAGAAAATGGCAAGCGGTTGGGTGGGATTCATTACAGAATTAAGAAAACTATTATTAGGTATATATGTGTGAACCTGGTGTCTAATCTTCTATTATAATCAATGAAGAGCCAGAAAACGCAGTCAGCAGAAAGAGGATAATGATTAGCCTGTCTGGATATTATACATGGAATGTCATTTCCTAAAGAGAAATGGCAAGTACCGCTTGTAGCACTGAGTGGTTTCTCCCTCACACAAGGCTGGCGGATGTGACATCGTGCCTATGGGAGAACCTATGACTTGCTGGAGTGGCAGCCAGAGACCACAGGACACATTTTAGGTTGATGAAAACTATGTTTAGATAGCTGAACTATGCCTCAGGCATCAGAGCTCTCTGGGCTCCACTGGTAGTGTTAGCTACTAGGGAAGCTTGTATGTTGATACATGGTTGTACACACTTAAATTTAAGTGTCAGTTTTCACTGAATCCTACACTGCAGTCACATTTCACACATAAAAGCAAAATTATTTTCTTAATGTAAATGTGAAATGTCATCCAGTTTAAACTAATAAAAATAGTATACCTCTACAATACCTAATGGGTATAAATATAACAATTTTCTTTGCGGAAGAGGTTTGGCTTCATAAACATGGCAAACAAACTCCCAATAATAACAGACTATGAATAATCAACAGGAAAAGAGATCAAACAGTCTATTTGATTGCCAAACACACTGTTCTATACATGTGAAATAAATATATGGTTAGAATACTGTATGATAACAATTATAATGATTAATTCATTTGTTGCAGAGTTCTATGGATAAACAAAACCAGTACCATCCTAGAGAGCAAATGAATTCTGTCCAATTCTGCACAGAAAAAAACCAGTAACAATATATTATTTAAAATAAAGGTATACAAACTCATTCCTTATTCATATCTTTATTCCAAGTATCTATTATCTCAAACGATACGGGGAATAGACTACGTGACAGAGCAACTTTCTTTTGCTGCTAGAAAGGGAGAATTTAACTAATATGAAAATATTTACTGTATTTATATTTCTTTTGAAGTCAATATTTTATTCCCTAGGATTTCCCTTCCTTAAGAAACTAAGTTTAACATGCACTTCTCATTGCTGAAGCAAAATTCATGGGATGAAAAGGAAAAGCAACAAAGAAACATTCACATTTTTATACTGATGAAATCTGATAGATCACAGACAAAACAGACTATTAGTATCCTGTATATATGTGTGTAAGTATACATATATGTGTGTATGTGTATACACATACATTTCAGGGTTTTTCTGTTTATCCTGATTATCTACAAGGATGCATTTTAATTTTTGTATTGACTTTTTGAAATAAACAGACATACTGTGCATTAGACTGTAGTCATATGTTTTCTTCGAGTCTTTTCAGATACTTCTTAAGAAACCACTGTCTTAGTTATAAATACAAAACTCATTTATAGCTCAAACAATATCTAAAGCATTAGAAAATACAATAATTTTAGCTCTGGATTTCTTTCATCAGATATATTTGAAAAAAGAAAAAAACCAACCAAATCCACATACATGTGGAATGCACTTAAAACAAGAACAGAGGCAGAGAAATTAAAAGTAAAAATTTAAACCGTGAATTAGTGTATTTGCTGTTGTTACTGTCAATGCAGAGAAAATGTGTCTTTCAAGAAAATGTACAAGCAATAGTTACCACAATGGACAAGACCAAAGTATTTCAGTCAGTAACAGAAAAGACTTCCTTACAAAACTTCTAGCAATCGAATTCAATTGCCACTAGAATTACAGTAACGTTGGTAACCATAGATTCAAAAAACCACCACCCCAATATCAGCTGTGTTCTCTTGTTCTTATTGCTAAATTACTCTTCTAATTTGTTTCCATATAATGGGTAATTTAGCTAGAAACAAACTCCTAACACAATTCTTTGTCCTTTTCAGAAAGCACTAATTTTTAGTTATATTAATCCATCTTGTACATTGACACATGTTTCTGTGTATGGCTTTCAGGTACATTAACAAGTAAATCACAGGTGGCCATAAAATGCCTGAGGATTCAAATCTATTGTTTTAATTGTTAATGAAAGGTTATCTCACTATTATTCAGACTTCTGAATTTATTTCTCTTAAAGGGAGTTTAACTTGGATCATAAGACATGCAGTATTCAAAATCCAAATATTTCATATGAATATTCATAGTTCATATGAAGTCTGTATGAACATTTACCCTACATCTATTTCTGTATATGTTCTATTAAATTGAAACACTATTCAAATGTAGTGACATTTTGCAGATTCATTTAAAAATAATTTTTAAAAACCTTGGGGGAAAAAGAAGTCTCATCTCTTCCTCTTTCTTATTTTGTATTTCTGTCCAGAAAGACAATAATAATCTATCTTGCAGATTACTTTCCTCATACTGTACATCTTTTTCCCTTTACTTCACTGAGTAATAGATATTTGCATTCTGGGTTTTGACATTGTATGGACAGATTAGCAAAGGTGTTGACTTTCACAAGTCGTATATGTTAAGCTTTTGCTAAAAGGATCCACTGTAAAATATGTACTGCAACATCTCCATCCAGAACTCTATTTACAGTATTTTGGAGGGGGAAAGTACTCTATAAACTAACTTAAAGAAAAACTTAATCACCTATCCACCTACATTTCTAATTGTTTTCCAGACTGTTCTTTTTGATTTTCTCCCAAAGACTATTTCTGTGAACCACTCATACTGTAAAAGACAGACAGTATGTAGAGATTTCACACTTCATTTGGAAATTGATGGACCCATGGCATAAAAAGCTGATTTAAAATATCAGCTTTTTGTCAGAGATTGTCAAGAAAGTAGCAGCATCTTGCTGATATCATAAAGAGACTACTATGCATATAAATAGTTTTATCATAATTTTTATTAAAATAGTTTTTCGTGCAACTAAACTTGTCCTAAAAATGCCTCTATAATGTTCCAAAACAGTCCAAGTTGAGCTACGGAAAATAAAAAGCTTTGGAACTCAGTTCAGCAATTGCAATTGCAGTTGTGTAATTATTTATAAAAATGTAATTTTAGAGACAGATGCATGAACCAATTAGAACATGAAAGCATACAAGCTATTCCATGACTTTTACCAGAAAGGGAATTGAGATCAACAAGTAAGAACATACATGTTATTCAATTCAATTATAACCAAATGTATGTAGATGCCAACAGCAGTATCAATATCGCACCATAAAATGTCTCCTAAATCATCCAACTAGATTTAAAGGAGAGTATTATACCTGATTGTTTTGAGGCTGGAGGGAAAGCACTGATCTGCCTCTACATATCCTCAGTTCAGTTATTTGAGACTACCTCGCTTTTATTAGGTTTTGTTTGCTTGTTTTTTTGTTTTAATTGGAAGAGAAAACTTAATCCCAGGCTATTTACAAAACTTTCACTTGAAAAAATAGTCTTCCTTCTCTACAGGATACTAGACAATGATTGGTTTGCTGTTTCCTAATGGGGACTACATATCCTTGATATTATATGTACTGCCTAGTGGAAGAAATCAAAGATGTCACTTAGAGCACAAGACCTAGTCTTTAAGAATCACCAGAGAATAAAAAACTTGGAGGACCTTCAGTTGGATTCTTTGCAGGAAAAACTATATTGCCAAGGAGAGTGCTGGAACTTGTCGATCACAGACTAAGATCTGCAGTAAGCTAAATGTCCTTTTAGTATATTCAATGTTTTCCCTGCCTGTGTTAATATAATTTGTTTTCCCTCATCAAGGATTATGTAGCAGATATCTTTCACTGATGCATGCTGTACAGATATACTCTACAGTTTATACATGGATATTTTAAAATACTGTATTTGCCATCCACTCTTGAATCCCACTATGTCATTGTCCATATTTTTCTTTAAACTGCTGCCAGGGTTAAGATTTCCTGCTTCGATGAGGGTGTAGAAATCTGTGTTGTCAGACAGACTGCCAGTGTGCAGGCTTAGACTCACTGGAACATTTCCACCTGCCCAGTAAACAAAGGTCCTTGAGTGCAGAAAAAAACAGCAGTTTTCTTTGCCTTCATTGTGGCCACTGAATATGTGACATCTTCCTGATGCAATTGCCTGAGCTTGAAACAATTTCTGCTGATGATACTCTAACCATTTTCACTGCAGCCTCATTTGTTACTATCCTAGTTAAAGAATGATGAGAATTATTTTTGCTTGTCACTGAGAAATCCTATATATATAATTACCAAACCGGCTGATAATTAATGCTGAAACTTGTCAGCCACAGGATATATTCTACAGTCAAGAATAAACTGAAACATATAGTTTAACAATTAGATACAGTAATTACAATACTTCAGATGCTCACACACAATATATTCCAGCTTTATTAAACCTTAAACTTTTCATGTTCCAAAGCCACTCTATCACTCCCCTCCTCAGCTGCACAGAGGAGAGAAAACACAATGAAAGGCTGGTGGGTTGAGATAAGGACAGGGAGAGATCACTCAGCAATTACGGTCATGGGCAAAACAGACTCGACTTGGGGAAAATGAATTTAATTTATTGCTAATCAAATCAGAGTAGGGTAATGAGAAACAAAAACTAAATCTTAAAAGACCTTCTCCGCACCCCTCCCTTCCTTCTGGGCTCAGCTTCACTCCTGATTTTCTCTCCTGCCTCCCCCTCAGCAGCACAGGGGGATGAGGAATGGGGGTTGGGGTCAGTCCATCACCCGCTGTCTCTGCCGCTCCTTCCTCCTCAGGGGAGGACTCCTCACCCTCTGCCCCTGGTGTCCCTCCCACGGCAGACAGTCCTCCACGGACTTCTCCAACATGGGTCCTTCCCAGGGGCTGCAGTTCTTCACGAACTGCCTCAGCGTGGGTCCCTTCCAAAGTGTGCAGTCTTTCAGGAGCAAACCTGCTCCAGTGTGGGCTTTCCTCAGGGTCCCGGCCTCCTTCAGGCATCCCCCTGCCCTGACGTGGGGTCCTCCCCGGGCTGCAGGTGGGGATCTGCTCCAGCGTGGGCCTCCGTGGGCTGCCGGGGGACAGTCGGCCGCG
>NW_009606883.1:8460-22785 GCF_000690535.1 Cariama cristata | reverse complement strand
TCACAAGCCCCCCCACCAAACCTGCTCCAGCCTGGGCTCCTCTCCCCACGGGGCCACAGGCCCTGCCAGGAGCCTGCTCCAGCGCGGGCTTCCCACAGCCTTCCTTCTGGCAGCTTCTCACAGAAGTCACCCCTGCAGCCCTCCCACTACCAAAACCTTGCCATGCAAACCCAATGCAAATATCCTAATTGACCTGTAGGCCAAAAATACACAGTTACATGTATTGCGATTTCTAGTATTTTCCTACTTATTTTCTTCAAAGGAAAGAAAGATATTAATAATGCATGACTAGTGATCATTCAAGACAATAACAACATCTGCTAAGAACCCAGTTGCAATGTCTCAGTATTATAGAATTCCTGAAAATCTCTACTTTTCAAGTTTTTATTGCTTATGCTAACTAAAGCTCTAACTAAAGAAATTATTTGTGGACCTAACTGCTAATGAATTTAAGCAGTTTCAAAATCTGTACTTAAAATATTGATCATTGATAACTGAACATTTTAGAATTTTTTGAAAAAAAGCCTCCCCCACCAAAAAATCTCACCAAAGTAGCAACAGATCTAGACAACTCCACATTATTTGCACTTGTCTAGTGCACAAAATAATGAAGTGACTGAACAGTAAATGCTGATTTTGTGTGCGTGCATTTCAAAGGGTTTGTTTGGTGTAGATTCTAAGAACTGCCTTTCTCAGAATCATAGAACTAGAGTTCAGCTGAATTTGACTTAAGCACTTTTTTGCTTATTTCATTATTTTGAAATTTTATCAGTAAAAAACCTGAATTATTCCAATCATGGTGCTTTTATACTGAAGTAGGAGTTTACACTTGAATGTTATATAAAATCTTAGACTCAATCACAGCCATGTAAATAGGGACTAATTCCATTATGTAAAAATTTGTCCAGAAATGTTTCTTCTACTTGGACAGCTGTAGTGCTACAAAGAATCCACAGAATACTTCTGGTAACTTGTTCTTGATAACTATGAAATATCATCCACGCAGTTATATTTGATAAAAAATCAATCTCTCCCACGATTAATTTAATAGAATTAACTGCTTCTCTAGTCTGATATTCTAGTCTATATTAATTTCTTTTCTGCATTGTTAACACTTCTTTCCAGCTGTATTCTATTTTAAACAAAGTTGAATGCAAGCATGCAGAAAAAGAAAATATGAAAGCATTTGTACATGCCCACGGGCAAAATTGGAGATTTAATGTAGTTTTTTCCCCGTTCGATCTATCAGTTACCAAGCCTGAAGGCAATGTATAGACAAGATTCTGGAAGAGAATATCATGCTGACAGTAAAATCTGGAAACATTGTCACTTCTAAGTTCCCTGGACTTTGCTGCATTGCTGGGATTTTTTAACTTGACTTTCTCTCAAAGATTACAAGATAGCAACTGAAAAATAAGTTTTGAAGAAAATTGAACTCTGTAATGTTGCAGCTTAGATAGTTTCCAAATTACTAGCAACTTCAAATCATTTTCTCTAGGTAATATTCTTGGAATCATTTTCATTTGTTCCAAGGGGCTACAAGAGTACCAATTATCAAACTGGAAGATCAGGAGGAAAATGTGACATCAGAGAAGAGAATGTATGTTTAAGATATGAAATACTCATATTTTCTATGACAGAAAAGAAAACTGAAGTCACGTTTTCCCCATGCTAGATAACTACATAAGAAAGATGACAAAGGCTCTATCAGCAATGATTGTAGCTCTAGCCATTCTTCTATTTTTCATTTCCTATGGTGTTTTATTTTGAGTTTTCTGCAGAATCTGCAGGAACTCAGGGGAAATATAAAAGAACAAGAGAGATTTATTTTACTTTTAATCAAAAGCAAACTTTTCTCTTTTTTAGGTAAACTCAGTCAGCAGAGGAACAAAAAACAACTTAAAAATGTTAAAAGTTCAACTAAAATTAAAAGCTGAAACAAGCCTCTCATTTTCTTTAAACACAAATTAATACCACTCTTACATGTATTGAAAATACAATTACATAATCTGAATGCATATAGATACTTTGACCCTATTAAGAATTCAGATTCTGTAAAGAATCAAATACTTGCAGTATCATGCCTCTGTCTGTAAACTGTATAAAACTGTTAACTTTGGTTTCATATCTTTGAAACATCTTTATATTGAATAGGATATTTACTAAGAAAATGTGTTATTGGGATAAATAATACCTATTGCTAGTGCACTTAATAAATGATATATCCTATGTCCTACGCCTTTCACTAGAAAAAATTTCCATTATAAATTTCCTTTCCCAAAAATAGAGGTGTATATTATGTACTGTGACCATGAAATATCTTTACAGAGGCTATGAACAGAAGTAGACTTTTTTATGTATATATGACAATGCAGAGTTCTATTTCAAGAAATACCTACAATTTCAAGAAAAAGTAGATAATAAAGTGGATAAGAGTTACTGATGTTTCCGGGAACACAATACATGTTGAGAGACCAGTTTACTGCAACAAAGAAAATCCTCCCTCACTCAATTTAGTATAATAACGTCATGATTTTGAGGATGTTTTCCTATAGCATATTTTAGCTTTATCTTGGTCAGTATACTAGAAAGACTAGAAAATGGCAGACCAAAAAAAAAATTGAAGAGAACTGTCTGGATCTGACATATTTAGGGCATAAATATGAACATCACTAGAAAACTGCCTGAAAGTATTTGGAAATTAAATCTATTGTCTGACAAGAATCACCAAAAAGTCCTTTTTTTTTTAACCTTCTTCAATCTTAAAATATCTTGTATTTCCTGGTTTCTAATATACTTTTCATTTTTTTAAAGTTTTTTTTTTTTAAGAAGTTTTAAAGAAAGCATGTACGATAGAATAGAAAAAAATTAAGTTAATATAAAGTAATACTTTTTCTTATTATGACTAATACAAGTTGCTTGTTGTGCTTAAGATAACGGTCATCTGTACTCCCATAAATGCACTCACTCACCATCAGTGCATCGCTGAAAATTTATCTATGGCACAATGACTGTGCAGTTTTCTAACGGAAGACATGAGAATTTGATGGCTACTTCTTCTTCAACATCAATCAAAATAAGGTCTTTCTAGGTTCTCCCAAATAAAGCAATTCTATTCCAAAATTTCTCGTGCCTCTTAACTGGGAAAGCCCTCCATGGAAGTGTTCCAAGTGTTCCATTTATTTAGTAGCCTTGTTAAAGGTTTTATAAGCCTTATGATGAAACTTCCTCTCTAGCCTTTGGAAGTTTTAATCATCAATTTGAACCTTCTCACACAAAAGACAAGACTTTCTCAATACTGACTGCCAGGTCATATTTGAATAGAAAGGATCCATACACAAACTACAAATAAGAGTGTGACTTGTTGTCCTAGTATAACATTGATAACTGAGGTATAAAAGGCATAAAGATAATGAAAGATATAGAGGTGGAAATAACTGTCGATCTCTTCCTGATCCCAGTGAAGCATTAGTAGTCAGCTTAATTTAAAGCTGTCCTACCAGAAAGACTTATTTATCTAAAACTAGCCTGTATTTCAGCTGCAGTCAGAGAAGTAAGCACTTTCAGAGCTGATTCAGCTCATTGAGACAGTGTTGGAGATGACTGGCTGGAATATCTGAATGTGTAAATGTCTATTTCAGTCTACTAACCAGAGGAAATAAGAATGAGCAGTTTAGACTAGAAAATCAGCTATTCGATGCCAGTTCCCTCTCTGAGGTGCACAGGACAAGATGCAACAGGCACAAGTTGCCAGAAGGAAAATTATGATTAGATACAAAGAAAAACCTCTTCACACCGTGAATGATTAAGAGTGGAACAGCTTGTCCAGGGAAGCAGTGGAATCTCATCCTTAAGATATTCAAAGTTCAGCCCAAAAGAGCAAAGGGAAATCTCATTCTAGCTTTGAATTTAGCCCTACTTCGAGCAGGAGATTGACCTAGATGATCTCCTGAATACAACAGCTAGATATGTCTGCCAGCCATATTCTTTTTATGGTTTTAGATCTAAAGTCCCAAGACAAATCCTATCTTAGCAAGATTTTTGTTCCAAAGTTAAAGCTATTGACTATTTTAGAAAATTTGATTTTAATCAAATAACACTGACCTAAAAAAAACCCTAAAACTCATGTGATTGTCAGACAAACTGGCAAGATTATTAACCTAACTGTTACAATGATTTAGGAATGCTGCTTATGGGAATAGCAAAAATTGGAAGCACAAAGGTGGGTTCAGAAGAACAAACAAGCACAATGAAAACATCACATTCTCAAAAGGGAAAAAATGCTTATTAAGATTTTATGAACTTCAAGAGATTTTATGAGATTCAAAAATTTTAAACTCATGTGCATTTGGCTTTGATCATATACTAGATTCTGCCAAAATGTATTTACTTGTATCTACATCAAATCATAACAATGTGCCAGTGCACATCAGGCATACTTTGACTTTAGCTCACCTGCATTTGCTATGCACCAAAGTACTTTGTACAAGCTTGCAGTTCTGGAGTATTTTTCAAAGGTTCCAACAGTGTTGCATGTGCTGAAGAAAGAGACAGACAGACATCTGGGTATAGGATGCAAAATGTGTACTATATTAAAAATCTATTATAAAAATTAGAACCATAATGTCTACATTCATTGTCCGTTCATTTCTACCTTCAGAACCAGAAATGTTCTGAGAGATGCAAAGGGTGGTACAAAATTTCAGAATGTCTTTCAAGTAGGAACTCTATATGCATGTAAGTACTTATAGCAACTATTAAAATTAAAAAATTTAGTGTGATTTAAGGTTTTAAATGCAGTGCTGAAATACAGATGCTAATTTCAGCTAGTAAGTCATCTCTCACTGACATATATAAAATTTGATTACTCCCTTGTGTCACAGTTTATTGTACCTGAACACCTTGTATAATCATATCACTCTTGAATTTACTAGCTCCTTACCAAGTTCTAAACATCTCCTAAGGATCACTTTTTTTTTCAATATTTTCACAAAAGTATTTACAAGAGTGGAAAGTTTAAAAACAAATTCAATTTGTCACATTTTTTTTAGTGAACAGTGGAACTAACTAAACTAGTTTCCCAGAGGTCTGTGTTGATTTCCCCACAGTAGTACATCACCTTTGCCTATGAAACCTCTGCTTTGTGATATCTTCAGTTCACCACTTTGCTCCTTGCCTACCTTACAAATATTTCTGGTTCCTCCTATGCCCTTTTTCCCACCTATCACCTGAGCAGGAGTGAACAGGAATCACCAAGGTCCCAGTCAACTCAAGTCATCCTACAATGGGACAGTTCAGAATGAACAGGTAACTCTCGAGCTCCTGATGTAGCTTTTCTCTGAATATAGTATAACCTTTGCTTTCTACCCACCTGTGAATTTTATAAAATTGGAACCATATACTGGTTTTGAGCTCTGTATTTCTGTGTCAAATTTGGTTTAAACTGGTCAGCGGGTAAAGGGTTATTAGGGAAAAGGGAGTGACAGATGGAACAAGGGATTGCATAAACCTTTCTTAATGAAACTGGGCTAAAAAGGAGAAGAAAAGATAAAAACTATAAATTTTGTGGATGTTTAAAATAATATATTCAGCATTCAAGCTCCTAGATACTTTGTAAAATATCTTTCTAAATCATCTTTGAATAAATAATACCACCCTTCAAACTGTAAAAGACAGTCCCAGGGGACTGAATTCAACTTTATGAATTTCTGCTGAGAAAGTCAAGCATGGCTTGTTTGTAATTGCTCTGAGAATAGTGTCCTTTTAAATCAATCTCTTTAAGAAAGGAGAACAGGAAAAGCAATATTACCAATGAAATGTTTTTAATACACATGGAATAGGTTTTTGAATTACAATTTGGTTTTTAAGGGTTAAAATTCAGTGCTTTTTCCTGCAAAGGTTTAACTTCTTAAATTGAAGAAAAAACAAAATACATAAAATTAGATAATAAGCTGAATTCAAACCTGATATTAAGGCTGAATTAGAACTAGATAAAAGCTGAATTTGGATGCAAAGCAGGCAATTTTCTAATATAAAAATTCCCAGTAAATTTTCAAGTTGTCATAAATTTAAGTCATCAGTGGGATAGATCATGTTCTTCTCTGGAATCAGGCAATTTTCACTCTCCATAAACTCCAAGCACCACTGTTCTCCATTGTTTGTAGGGGAAAACAATATTTGAATTGAAGTGCTTCTACTAACCAAGGACGAATTATCTTAAGCTCTGAAGCTGAGGACATAGAGAGGACCTCCAGGCAATAATTTGAATTTTATGCAACAACGATTCCCATTCCAAAATGGGAACCAGCTGACATTGAATTTTGGAACTGAGAGACTTCTCTGAAACAAGGGAATTCCATACCTCCTCACCCAATACAGAGGAACTTTTTCAACTAGTAGAGATCTCCAGTTTAAGATTCATAAACAACATGGGTATACCTGGAAGCTTGTTAACAGCTGTATAGGACTAATAGGAAACTAGATGATACCAGAGACAAAGCATGGTGTTGAATACATTTATTACTCCTCCACAAAGATAATTGCACTAGTCAAAAAATAGGGCTGATATTCCTGCAAATAACTTCAACAATAAGAAAGCATTAAATGTGATAGTTACTCGTGCTAAAATGCTGTTTAAGAAAAAGTTTTATGTTACTTATCTACTGTTTTTATAAATTGAATGTGAAAATGTCCTTGAGAGAAGGAGAAAAATCTTGGCTAATTGCTGCACCTACATTTTTAGGTCATGCTCTAGAGAATACAGACATCTTCTCATTTTGTAACACTTAAGTTCTTTTCAATCATATTTAGCTAAAATACTGCCATAACTTCAAAGAGAAAGAAAATCATATGTTAATTTATTCTATCACAGACACACTGGACATAGGTTTCAGACTCTAGAGGCTCTTGCTTGTGATGAAGCTGTCAAAAAAATGCTAGAGTTTCTCCACCCCTAAAGGAATGATGATGTTTCTGATAAAATCAAAACATATTTGTACTGTATAAACTTTGCTAAGGAAGCAGAAAGGCTTGGTGTTTTTTCAATTCCACCTTGTCATTCTTTGTGAAGAGGTATGCAATTATTTATTTGAATATTTATTAGGTCCCAAAATAATTGAAAGAAAGTCCAAATTGGATATTGAAAAAAAAAAAAATCCAGCTTTGAAAAACTGGAAATAGCGAAGTAGGTCTGCCAATCACTGTCTCTAAGTTCTTAAAAAATACAGTAAAAAAACCAAAAGTGGTTACTTTTCATCTAAGTTAGCTTTTTCAAGCAGCTAACTGACTCTGAATGTCGAGCCATAGAATTAACTGAATACCAGAAATATTTCTTAGGTTTTCTTTGATTCAGAAAGTCTGGCATAACTGTGATAATGCTAGCCAAAGAGAAAAAAAGAAATAAAGCAAACCAAACCAAACCAAACAAAAAAACCCGCAACCCCACACCAAAACCAAACAACAAAGCACACAACCCGGAACCAAAACCAAACAAAACCAAACCAAACATACAACAGAAACAAAACCAGAAATAAACAACAAACTCCAGCTTTTTGTAGGAAGAAGTTAGCAAGTTCAGGTCTTCATTGGTCATGTATCTGACAGTGAATTGCATGGAGTCTGCATTTTGCACAACCAGCCACTGGTTTAATATTTGCACTCATCACAGAACTATCATTCTGCTTAAGAAATGGAATGCATCCAATATTGAAGCTGTAAATATCATGGGTTTGCTGGTACATTTCTCAGGCTGTAAAACCTTCTCAATATTAGTCATAGTAGGATATATACATCTAAAAAGTGTAAGTGTGGAACAATGCAACAAACAAAAATGTAAACATTTTTCTACTTTTTTTTTCCTGATGATTCTGATTTGCTTCCTTTTATACTTTGCTGACCCTAAACCAGTTGTTAATATTTCATATGACTACAAATACTGTGTCCTTCATCTTTTCTGATACACCAGAGAAAACTAAAACTCTATAATCAAACATAAATATATAAGTATACGAAGAAAGTATATGAAGAAAGTTTATAAACCTGAAATAGCCTTGTTAGGCGCTTATCATAAAAATGCTAATTTAAAATAAATGGTGAATTTGGGATTAAATGAAGTTACCTAATACATGAATTATGCAGATTTGTCAAAGTTACCAGAAAGTCAAGAATTTCACATGAATCACTTTGAATTAAAAATAGTATACTCTTGACTTCAGCTGCTGTCCAGGGAAATAATATTCTTGGTCTGTATGCTTCTGACTGTAATTTATGGGTTTCAGAAGTAGTCTGTCTTCAGTGTACTCTGAACTAAATCTACAGACTTGTGTAATGCATCTGGAAGACTATTCAAAAACGTTAAAGCTGGTACATATATTCTATTACTGCTGTTGATCTACTGGAAATAGCAAGGATATAAAAAAATAATCTTCTGTGATGGCATTCAAAGTCCATCTAGTGTTTTCACTAAAAGTCCATACATGGAAAATCAGAAGAGTTTTAAAAAAAAACTAATAAAGTAAAATAATAGGTTTGCACATTGTGTCACAGACATGGTCCTTTGGAAGGATGGAAATTTCAAAGACTTCATAAAATACGGATATTGTGAATACAGAGAGTACTCAACATGTTACAAGTATTGCTGTGTTCTGGGACCATAGAGTGTATTTCCTGATGAAAATGAATTTCTTAGATGATAGTTACTGCAAATCAGTAGCATAAACCATAAGTCTTTGGAAATATCACTCCAAGGTATGCATGGAAATAGGAGGGGTTATATGTACAGTTAGAGTGGTAAGACAGTGTGTGCTATTTGGATCGTTCTCAAGAAGTCTAACAAAGCACAGACACAGTCTTAACTTATGGAAAAGTGTCCTCACAATAGCAAATGAACAAAGAAATGAAAGACTTGAGACTGGCCAAATTAGGGACTTGCATGTACATTAGGTTAGAGACAAACACTACTTTTTCAGGTTAGGAACATTTATTGCTTTATCATCCACACTTTCTCATCAATGTTAATGTCTCAGATAATATGCTTTGTGAAAAAATGGCTGATTAGTTAGTAACTTCAATTAATTAACACTTCTCTGCTCAGTAAAACAGCAAATGCTGCAATATTAACTTAGTTTCAGATCTGATAAAGTCATCACAGTGACCTGTCAGGAGTATACAGTCTTAAGTCTTGTCATCAGCCCATGGGAAAACCATTACTAGAAGTCTGAAACTGAAGATGGGATACTGACGATACACAAAGGAGTCAAAAATACAGTGAAGTGATAATCAACCACCAAATGAACAAACAAAACCGACAGTGGTGCTGCAAGAAATACTGCAGTTACAGTTTTAAGCTAAACTTCCAAATACTTCCATGTTAAAAAGAAAATTATTAGAATGGAGAGGTACTTTTATTTCTAATCAAAAGACCAGTGAAGTAAATAAAAATCTTTTATGATCACACCAAATTGTCTTTCAGTCAGTCCTTTCTTTGGATGCAAACACATTTCCCTGTGACTAACTCATGTAACACAAGAGACTTTCAGTTGTATTCCAAGATGGTCTAACATACAACTACATTTAAGTCATTTATACCTTACTCATTAAGTAGGGATGATGATTCTCCTTTGCATTCAGACTAAGTGTTTAGAACAGGTGGTAAAAAGCTTAGATTAATCTAATTTTGACTTTAAAATAACCTATATTACCTGTAATTTTCAGTATAACAACAGTTTAGTTTGCTAGAAAAGGAATTTGTGATGCATTGGAATTAATTGCGATACATACATACTTGGATAATATGTTTCTGTATTGGGAAATTCTGTATAGGTAAGACCTAGGTAGGATCTTCAGTAGCCTTTTTTTTTTTTTTTTTTTTTTGCTTTAAGTAGAAAATTGTGAGGATTTTAAGTTTCCAAATTAATGAGAGTGATTCAGAAAAAGGCACTAGTGTATTCTGTTGCCTGAGGCATGGCTTCACATTATGAAGTGCTTGGCCAATGTTCCAGCTTAATGTGTTCTTGCTCCTCCCAGTCCTTATTATGAGCCCCTGCTCCCTGTCTGACAAGCAGTGGCCCCACAGTTTTCTCAGTATACTTTTTATGGAATTCAGTTGTGAACTTGCTTAAAAAAATCAAGAATCCTGACATCCCACAGATAATTCTAGCATATTTCTCTAGGGGGGGAAAAAAGCCCCAAACCAAACAAACCAAACCCCAAGTACTCTTAATTAGGTGTCTACATTTGTAATAACAGCATATGTTCACAGATACAGTAATTTTAGTTGACTTCCCACACAAGACTTCTTGGTATTTACCTCTCAACACTGCTAAATAGCCAGGAAAGCAAGTAAGGAGGCTGAAAGGAAACAAAAGGAAAGGACTTGACCATCCATATTTATGGTTATAATGTGGAGAAGGGATTCAAGGTGGGGGTGGAGGACATAGAAGGTTTTGTGGTCCTTCCTAAGGGCAATCCCAAGAATATTTCTGCATTTTGTATTAGATGACTGCTAGAATAAAAAATAGGAACAAAAACATTGGTCTATGGATGAATGAATCTTGTAAAAATAGTTTCAGAGTGACTTTATTTTAACAAAATAATAGTTTCTGGGAGTGGTGGCTTTTAATTTGAGAATAACAGGATCCCTCACCACTAGAACTTCAAACATAAATCTTATTTTGTACTACTACTAAGCGTAGATAAAACAGACACTGGCACCAGGCCTGCTGCGACAACACTCGGAAACAAGAAGTTTGCACTGAAATAGAAAATCTGCTGCACCTGCCTCTTAAAATCCTCTTCAGATAAAAGAGACATCAGTAGTTTCTGGCTTGGTTGTTGGGATGTTCACTTTGGAAATAGGACATCTAAATTTCAGTCCCTCAGAGTGAAGGACACCTACAGACTTTCTAACTCCTGAGCAATTTTTCTAACCACACAGTGTTACACAAAAGGATTGTTGTACACAGTGGCACAACACAGAGTTGTGCTTTCAAAGTAAAAAGCAAGCTGTTCAGCTCTATCACACAAATTGTCTAGATACCTGAACATACGGAAATATTTACAGTTTCTGAATGTACATTGCACAGCAGTCTTATGTCTGCATTGAGATACCAGAGTCCAGTCAAGGTAAAATTGTGAAATATACAGTTTTCTTCACTCCTAAACTATTTCCAACAAAAATAATCAAGAGACGGAAAGTCACAATAAAACTGACACAAAACAAGCTTCTTATTTTAAATATGCAGAGATGACAATGACAGATATGATATAATCAGAGCAAACGGTTGTTTATAGTGAAATAGTTAATCAATGCATATATTTTCAAAGGTGGGATAGAAATATAACTGTATCACAAGTTACTTTTGGAATGATAAATGAGAAATCTCTTCTAATCTTCACCCAGTAAATGACATTTATGTTAATAACATTTCATCATCTGGACATAAGGATCCCATGTAAAACATGTTTCACTGGTACTTCCTTTGAAGCCAGAAGGCTAGGTTTTCTTCAAGACGTGCTGTACCAAAAACTTTGTAAGAGAGTTTATGTTTGGGCTTAAATGAAGATCTGAAAGAGCTATCTGATTTCTGGAAAAAAAATAAATGTCATTGATGGTTGAAAATAAAGTTTAAAAAAAGGCTGTTTAATCATTAACTAAATGTTCTCCCCTCTGTGTAAGAACTGAGACCACTGAGCAGCTAATTTAAGATGTTTCCATTTTACTTTCAGAGTCAATACTGACTCTCTGCTTTTCTCATTGTGTGACTGATGTTTAGCAGCCTGCAATAAGAGAAAAACTTATTATATTTAAAATAGAAAAATAAATACATTTTTTTGAATTCTCATACCTCAGATCCATTTTGCAAAACAACTAACATGATCCAATGTAATTTATACATAGAAGATTATACAACCTTACAACCTCTGTGAAAAGAACAGTTTTATTCAGAGTTGGATTACATACAAATTTGAATCAGCAAAATTATTTCAAAGCAAAAAGTAATATTGCAAAACCCATCATAGCTGTTCCTTACCCAGATTTCCTGGGTTGTCTTTGTACCCTCCCTTATGATTCCAGCAAACTTTGCTCTTTCCTGAAACCTCCTAAGAATCCTGTTCTATTCATTACACTTCCTGTTTTTAGTAATAATAAAATCAATAACATTTAATATAAAATGGGGGTGAAAAATCTTACCTATAGTTGTAAAGGTTCTCAACAGAATCATATAGATCCAAACAGTAAGAATTATAACATTATCTTGAGAATTTGGGTAAGAATTCTTTCATCTTATGGTTCCTTTTTTTTCTCAAACTATCTCCCTTTTTTTCATTGATTAAAAAACTGAGAGCAAAGAAATATTTACTGGTTGTTACTAGAATTATATTCAAAATCCCAGTTTATTGTCTGTAATCTGCTGTCATAGATAGTACAAATAGCATAAGAGTACTTTATAAGATTATTGAATGCTGTCTTTAGGAGGTCACTAAAAATTAGGAGCAGATCAGCAAAAAAACCTAGTTGAACACAGAAGGAAAACCTAGAACTAACAAAAAAAAAAAAAAAAAAAAAAAAAAAAGAAGAGATTGAGGCAGTGAATACAAATACAACTGTATTTTCACTTGAAAAACTTATGATTTTAGCACTGAGATATTAATCAGAAATCACAACTTCAGATTTTTATGGTAAGTCAGTTGAAATGCGGCAGAGAACTCTACAGAATCAAAGTACTAAACAAATTCCTAGTAAATGAGTAACAAAAAGACAGTGAAAAGCTAAAATACGTGACCTCAGCAGGATTTTTATATCAAGATAACTAGCCTAATATAGGAAACATCATGGTGGTGTGGCATAAAGGTGAAAGAACAGGAAGCAGTAATAAGACCTGAATCTACCTCTTAATATAAATATAAACTTTTGTCCTAAATATGGAGTGTCTTTAAAAAATACTATTTAGCTTTATTTAAATTCAATGTATGTTAACAGTGTGTGAAATTAATGAAGGTTACAGAATACTTCATGTCATCTTGCAGAAACTGCAGAATTAAACACTCCCTCTCATCTTAGCAGTTTTTCAAAAAGACATAGAGTGAACAAAAGTCATCTTAATGAAAGGCAGATCTGAAATAAGCAAAGAAGCAAAGTGCCAGCCCTTTCAATTTGAATTAGTGGGTGCTTCTGACATAGGAAACTATGAAAAACATAAACATTAACTTCTTGTGGAAAATTTGCAGAACCACTGTGGGAAGGAGAACACATTTTTCTTTCTTAATGCTGTAAATAAGATCATTATTTCCTCCCTTTTTTTTTTATTATGCTTTTGACTGAAGAACGCATAAAGCCCCTGCCAGCCACTAACACGTACTAGTTCACTTCAGGGCAGGCTGAAATAATTAGATATGTTTCTTTGGCAAACAGAACAGGACAGAGAGATAAAGGGATTTCCCTCTTGGTTAGAAGTAATGAAGAATCCAAGTTAGAGATATGCAGACATTTATCTGGGGAGATTTAAATTTATTTCCAAGACAAAACTTCTCCATCTTGGTACAGAGGATGAATACTGCAATTGCTCACATTTGCTTACATCTGAAAGCCAGTTGTTACATAGATAAGAGTTGCTAGGAGAAATGCAAATGCATAAATTGTATCATGACAGTAAAGGTACTTCAGAGAACCATGTTCCCATGTTCAAGGGAGTCTTCTGACTGGCATGGAAAATCCTATCTTTCTTAATCCTTAGTATGAAAGTGTGTATTCCAATGTGTCCTCTCTCTGTCACATACAGGAGGTATACATGCATCATTTGAGAATTTATATCATTCAGGGAGTAAGAACAGGGAAGAAAATCATTATGTATTGTAATGTCTTTTGCTAGTTTGTGTCAGGGAAATGCTGAGAGACAAACGGAATGCAGTATTTATAAATAACTCTTCAATACTTATTATTTTTATGGTAGATATTCTAAGACATTCCAGGCAGAATTGGACTATATGGTGCTAGGTATTAGATAGATTTATGACAAAGAACCTTCCCTATTGAAATTTATAATCTAATTATAAGAGAAAATAAATAGGTACACTGTCCTGGAATAAGTAAATTATCAGTATGCAACTATGGATCTTGCTTTATTCTGCCACATGTCATAGGCTGTACATTTTTTCCCAACTACATGTCTTAAAAGAAATAAAGTTGTAATTACACTGGCATCAAAACTACTGTTTAAGAGAAAGGATAGACTATTAATATACTGTTTCTTGTTTTGTTTTTTTCTGCTTTACCATAAAAATTTAATAATAACAAGTAAAGAATTGAGAAAGGCAAAGAACAATATA
>NW_009606883.1:0-8429 GCF_000690535.1 Cariama cristata | reverse complement strand
GAAAGATAAAGAAAAATAATTCCTCTGAATTCTTTGAATGAATTTTTAAATGAGTCAAAATGAAGGAGAATTACAAGAAATAAAAATGCTTCACTAATTTCTAATGGGGGACAAAAGGACACATAAAAGCTCATTTTAGATCAGAACTAGATCAAATCTTTTTCCTTTATGGAATGATAGAACTTCAACAATCCTCTTCATATACCATTTCAGCACGGATTGATCTGCAATCACTGTCTTAATAATGATAAATCTAAATCCAAAAGAATCCCTTATTCTTAATAAAAAACACAAAGACTTCGTAAAAAAACAATTATGGACTAGACAAAATATTATCATCTTAGCTGTTCTGGCTTACAAACTGCAGAATCAAGGGAATACATCAGATGAACTTAGGTAATGTAAAGATTTTGTGATGCAGAGTATCTTCCCTATCTTCCAGGGTAGAGAAATGTGAAACAAAAAGAGCAGCACCCAAATTCTTATATCTCATTTTAAATGAACTGTTGTAGAGATTCACACATAAGTTGTTGACATTGGGAATAAGAAGGGCAGTGAAAGTGTGAGTGTAACACCAGAAAAAAAAGGGTAGACTGTTAGGAAGTGTGTATAAAACTTTTGAACTTATTATTATTGAAGAATTTCTGTAATAATTTCTTCACTTTCTTTTTTTCTAATAATTCATCTGGAATCATAATTCTTTTTTTTTCAGATTTCAGTTAGACTAATCCTAAATCCTTTGCTTTGTGTATAAAGCATGTTTCACTGGTCCAGGGAAGCTATCCAAGTTGTAGCAAAAAAACCCACCAAAACAACCTGATGGAAGAATATGGGATACCTGGGCTGTAAATTAAAGGCATCATAAGATTAAAATAAAGATGATAATTTAATACTTTCTTTGCAGTCATGCTACTATTAGTGTTACTTTTCTAAAACAATGACAGGAAAATCAGACAGCCCACATTCTCTGACACTATCACAAGAACTGAGGGACTACGACTTTCAGAAGATGTAGGTGACAGTCCAGTTTACTGAAGTATGATTGAATTTATAATTCCAGTCCATATATGCTTTGTAAAACAATTTCTACTTCTGTATCCTTACTGAAAGAATATAGTCAGTATAAATATGGAAAGACAAATAGAACATAACACATCAAACATCATTTCTGAACAGCCAATGCTCAGATAAAAGGAGAAAGGAAGAAAAGTACTGAATTAAAATGGAATCAGAGATCAATCAAAACTTTATGCAATAATGTATGATGGCAACTTGCAAAAAGAATCAAAATGTCCAGAATGCAATTAGAAAAAAAGAAGGAAAAGTTTTTATTACAAAGAAAGAATAATAGATTTTTAATCATTAAAAAACATTTTAGATATTATTCAGAAAATGATATGCAAATTATATAGATGAAAGAATAAGGCAGATGTTAATATTATATGAAATTATCATAGTAAAATTTGGTCTTATATAACATTCTCAATTCTCAGCAGATTCCATGAAAGGAAAGGAATATCTCTATTGCACTCTAAACTTGCCAGCTCCTCTTTCATCCTTTCCTTCAACCTAGCTGATACATACAATTTGTTCCTTCTATGATATTTTAGTTGTTCTCTAAAATTTTTAATCTAAGTATTTACTTTGCATTCAATGTCATTAAGTGTTGAAGAGTTATTGCAATTGAAAACAGAGTAAAAATGGGCACTTTCTTCGTATTTGTAATATATTATTAGGTATTTTTGCTGATAAAATAACAAATACAGAACTGTTCATTTCAATGAGATTTTTACTTAGATTTCAGAATTTAAAAGAGTGTTGATCCAGTGATGACTCTTTAATGAAGGACACTGAGAGTACTGATGTTGTTATTTTGTGACATGATACCTTTCTCTACAAAAAGCCTAATAGAAATTCAGTAATTTTTCTATCAAAACACTGATTTTGACTAAGTGAAGAATTACCCCATATAGACTGTTCTATACCAACACTATTTCTACATTATAAAGTTTTCAGAATCTTTCCAATGTATTTTTCATTTTTTTAGTTTATTTTATAATGACCCTTCTAATTAAAAATATTCACAAGACTCATCTTTTTGTGACACAAGTAAATTTTCTTTCTAGTTATTTTAAGACGTACTAATTAGACACAGTTCAACCTGCTTTGTACAACATTATCAGTGACATTCAGAGAATGTCAGCTGGGACAGCTAAATTTGCAGAAGATGAAGAAATATGGGAAGAAAAGGTACTAATGAGTTTTAGTAGAAAGACTAATATGCAACCAAAGTACAGGATAGGATCTACTGTAAAAGAATACGAAGGGTTTTTTTCCAACAGCAAAAAAATCACAAATATTTGATGCAATAGATAAACTGCCAAATAATCATTTTATCACAGTTATTTAACCTGCACCAGAACTGGATTTCAGCAAACACAAGTGATTACTTATCACAGTCCTTGAACAACCCAGTGACATACATTTTTATAGATGAGACCGTTAGAAGGAATGTAGTTTTAGACATGCAGAGTAATCTTATATTACCAGTGCTCTTTAAATGTTTATAAAAGTACATTGAAATTGGAAAATATTAGCAGCCCAAGAATACACAATTTAAAATTACTTATCTTTAGATTATTAGGAGTAAGACTATTTGCAGACAGTTAGGTACTCTGAACTTCAAAGAAAAATCTATCAAACAAAGATGTGAAATTTGCAGTCCTTACTACGATTAAAACTTTTTAAATCCACTCTATGACTGCGTAATAAAAAATTGCCTGTTAATGTAAATATAACAGTAACTGAATCTTCTAATGCAGAGACAATCACAACAGCAACAGATACAAAGGTAATCCATCTTCCAAATCACATAATTACAAAGAATGTCAATGCTTGGGATTTAAATTTATCAGTGACCACACTTTGTCTCTCATTCACGTATAAATAAATGCAGAGAACATGTAACTAGGAAAACTATTAAAATAATATGAAAAAATTGCTTGCAGCTGGTTTACAATTGAAAGCATGTACCAATATAGTTTTTCAAAACTTAAAATCACTCAGTTTGTACTATTCAATCATTCTTTTCAATGAATGGGCAATGAGACATGCAACATTCTGTCTTATAAATTTTAAATTTTTTCGTGTACTAGGTAAACCAATGTCTTATAAACTCTGAAATTCATAATCCTGGCTTTTAGTATTCAGAACTATTCAGAGCTCTAGGTCTATAAATCAGAGCATGTTGTTCCTTCACCACACGGCTCCCTCTAGACGTGCGTTGCCTGCCTTGTTGGCAGCACTGTGCCATTGCCTCTCTGGCGTTCCATTGAGAGCTTTCATAAGCTGCAGGGAATTTCCCTAATCTAAAACTGATTACAAAATAAAGATGATATAAAACCAGCTGAATTATTTTTGACAAGAATCACAGAGAGAGATTAAATGGTCCTTAGACCTACAGCAGAAGTGCAGTGCTCCTTACATCACAGGAGTTTCTGAGCCAACTTTCTTTCTCATATCATTCTTCATCTTACCTTTCTGACTCCCTCTACTTTTCACTAGGCTAAGGAGGACTGTGTGCATTTTTAATCCATGATTTTTTTTCTATGACGGGTTTGTGATGTACTCATTAAAGTAAAATCTTTCAAAATATTAAAATCTTTTGCAAAGCTTTGAATTTAAAATCTCCATACTCTGTCTCCCTTCCCGAATAGTATGGAAGAGAGCTGGACAAGAGATCGTCGCAATTTCTTTCCCTGCCATATGAACTAAGTCTACATTAGTGTTTTAGTTCATACGATGAGTGTGCTTTTGAAGTGGTCACACCCACTTTCCACATTTTTGTTCAAATGCCAGACGTGGACATAAAAAATGGATCTTGGGGGTTCTTTGATGGTTCAGAATGAGATGATACGTACTAAGAGCACAGCTAGTGACCTCCAACCTCTCATTCAGTCCAGTGGAACAAATAAAAGACCATATGAAGTAAAACCACCCAACATGTTTGTAGTGATGACCTCACCTCCTTTTTCTTCTAAAAAGCCATTCCTTTGGGCTGAAGTGGACAACCTTGCAAGTACTTTGAGAGAAAGGAATCCTCTTAGACCGAATTGTAATTCAAAAACTCTCCTGGTTGAAGAGATGTTGCTGAGTCATTTATAGCAAAGCAATATTTCCCTTCATTTAAAAATACCTTTTCAAGTTATGTTTTATATGCTATATTGGAATATAAAGCAAGGTATTAATATACGTCTTACTATTTTAAGGAAAGCAGAGAAGAAAGCTCTCAGTTCAACTATTGGATAGTTTCAAGATGTGGAATTAAGCATCAAATTATGTCAAACAATGTAGATATAACTTTCAATTTTACCTTCTCTAAAATCCAAAACATTTACTCAAAAACTTTAAGACAAAGAAGAGCACATGAATAAAAAAGCAATCAGAGTTTAATTTCTTCAGTAGTCCATACTTTACACTGGCAGATAGTCAGCAGAGGGAAAGTAAGTTAATTAATAAAAATTACTCCCAGAGCTTTGCTGATATAATTAATAATGTATGTATACACAGACACAAATGATGAAAAGGAATACTGATTTGTCTCAAATGAAAAATGAAGAGTAGAACCCTTTAGCAACAGAAGTCTTGACAGACAGTACCATACCCCACGAAAGAACCAGTTAACATTTTTGCACCTAGGACAAGAGGAAACGGTCTCAAGTTGCACCAGGGAAGGTTCAGGCTGGACATTAGAAAGAACTTCTTCACTGTAAGAGTCATTAAGCATTGGAATGGGCTCCCCAGGGAGGTGGTGGAGTCACCATCCCTGGAGGTGTTCAAAAAACATTTAGATGTGGTGCTTCAAGACATGGTTTAGTGGTTTTAGCGGACACGGCAGCATTGGGTATATGGTTGAACTTGATGATCTTTGAGGTCTCTTCCAACCATAATGATTCTATGATTCTATGAAAACATATAATGCTATCTATAGAGATTTTGGAAAATTATTCTGACACAGTTCAAAGAATGACACTTATTCTAAGGTGATGGTTTTGAACATTAGGTTGTAACTCTCTGTATCAGGCAACCTGTAGGATAGTCATTTATTCTTGGATAGTTATTGATCTATGTCTGGTGCTTGACCACACACAGAATTCTACTGGTCCTCATCATTTAAGGATTGTATTAGATAAAGATGGATGAGACATTTCAGCTGGAATCCAGAAGTTCCTTTCTCTTTGAGTCACTTCTTATTCTCTGTAAGAAATCTGAAACACTGGGTCACTCAAGGTATTTCTTATAAGGTACCTTTTGGCATCACTTCAGATACATCACTCAGCTTCCAAATATTTAATTTCTGAAGACTGGCATATGGCCATCAACTGCACTGAGTCTTTCCACTGGATCACAAAGTTATTACTAGTTTAAAAATAATCCTAAAACCTCTTTGCCACAGTTGTGTTTTTCACCTGTGTAACAGCTACTCCAGAAGTATTCCTTCTTTACCTTGAATAGCACAAAGTGTTTTAGATGAACAATCTTATGTGAGTTTGCAAGTCTCTGGTGAACTAAAGTGCAAATAGCCCTGATTCCAAATCAATCTTTCAAACAGCAGTAGGAAAGGATTAGCAGATGTGTGTATATGAACACATTGCAGAGTAACTCATGTAGTGCTAATACTCCTGAAAGGATAAAGCACTGAAGTGATCCTCCATTACAAAACTGAGATACAGCCACAATTATCTGAGCAGCTAATCAATCCAAAATACATGAGTCCTCTCTTGCAAAATGCAAGCAATGCTTGAAAACGTAGGGTGTGAGGTGTCATTGAGCATCATAATTGGCAGCATATTAAGTAGGTTTAATATTTAAAATTCTTTTAAAATTGCAGGAACAGCAGTCTAAAATGTGTGATACTTGCAGGCAACTGCCCATGAAGGTTGAATTAGTAGATGGGAACAGAATGTGTCCCCAGAAAGGGACAAACTGTGATATATTTGCTGACATCATACAAAAGATTTGTAGCTTGAAATATGGAAGTAAAAGAAAAACCAGTTATATAGGAAATGAATATATAACAAGTGACATGAGAACAATCTCTTCAGGAGAGTCAGGTTGTTAAGGTAACAAGAGTGACCTTGTGGAGTAACAGATGGATGAGAGGCTACAGCTGTAGATATAATAGGAGGACAACATGGAACTGTTGACGATCCAGCCTGCTCAATTTTGGAGACTATTTGTTGTCCAAAAGGAGCAATGGCTGTTCAGAAGAGAGAAAACTAGACTAAGATGTCAGGGAAGGAGAAATGTAATGGTTCCTGATCAACAGGAAATTGCAACCAGGTAAAACCAGAGAAGGACATGAGGAATTTGTATGTTGGCAATCTTGAAAAAAATGGTAAATTTTATACTATTTATCCAGTTTATGTAGAAGCTGGCTCCACTGGTTTATTTCTAAAATTGTCTCAAGTACCCTACACAAATGAGCAAGTAGCAGATAAAAATGAAAATCAAGCATTTTTAATAGAGATTGTGACATATTTAATACTGAAGGAGAAAGAAATTTAAAAATATGAAATAAAATCTAAATTCTTAATGTTCAAGCTATTTTAATTGATTCCTCAATATTACAGAAAGAAAATGGAATAATTTGTTAAGTAAAGGAAAAAAATCTGTAGGAAGTACATAATAGGAGCACTGTGTGAAGTAGAAAAGAGAGTTTTATCTTCAGTCTGTGACAAGGAACTTCATATTCAGACAGCAAAGCTAAAAATTTATATATTGTTGAAGTACTGTAGTACCCAAGCCACTGAACAGGTGTTCAAGGTATATTGGAAGATATCAGAGAGGAAGGATTAACCCTTTTTTAGGAGATTAAGGATGATTGCATCAAATAAAGAACATCCAGGCAAAATATTTATGTAAGTATGTTTCCATTAGGAGCCAGGAAAGAAAATATCTTGACTACAGGTAATAATAAAAAAAACAAGCCACAATAAAAAGAAAACTATAGGTATAAGTTGTGTTACTACCGTAGCTATTGAAAAGCAGAAGTCACCTTGAGCTAGCTTTGCCACACAGGTGAAGTTCACTCTGTGAGTTTCCAAGTGTCTCGTAACTCATCATTCCTTTTATGTGAAATGAGTACTGCCCTTTGGAATACCTGTTTCCTCCTTCTAAGTACAGCAGCAGGATACTCATGATAGGTTTGAAACAACCCTCCAGTCTCTAATGATGAGATAAGGACCATAATAGGGAAATAAGGCAATCAGGGCTTGTACGAGCTTAGTTTCAGTTCTAGAAGGACTATTGCATAAGAGAACTAATGGATAAATTGTTCATAATGACAGATATGCCAGGGTCTGAGAGAGTTCTTGCTGAAAGAATTTAGAAGTAAGATATTGTAAGGAAAATATTAAAATATCAAACAAAAAGCTAGAATCAGGGAGAACCTATGCCTTAAATTAAGCAAGTCTGGTTTAATTTGAGGCAAGGAAAATACTTCTGAGAAAACAAATTTCTCAAATGTACTACAGGCAGAATGAGATCCTATTTTGCAAATATCATAGAAAGTGGTAACTGTGCTAGCATTACCTTTATGGTCATATACAATATACAAAACCAGCCTGGCTACAAAGTGATCCAAACCTAAGCTAGTTACACTCAAAGGGGAAGAGAAATTTACACCTTGGTGGTATAAATACATATACCAAAGAGAATCATGACATATAACACCATTTAAACATCATGCAGTAAAGTCTGATATAATAATTTATGCATAATACAGACATTATATAATAAGACTTATAAACATCCCAAAACATACGAACTGAAGAGACACTCTATGTCAAAAACTGAATAAAATTCTGGATGAGAAATTTAAGAACAAGAACAGTTGAATGTGGTTTTGATCACGTTAAGAGTAGCAACCATCACCAAGCTTCAGGAAGAATACAATGGCTGTGAGAAAGATTCTGTATTAAAGAGTATGTATGAAATTTTGAAGGTCAAAGTCTAACCAGACAAAAAAAGACTGTAAATGTGGCTAAGCCATCTCTTCTATGAGGTTTTCAGGGTAAGAGTCTGTTTGCTAGATCAGAGCATAGGAATAAGAATTTCTTGTATGCCATAAACATGTCCTCCTAAATTTTGCTAACTCTTCAGAGGTCGTCATTGACCTGTGTTAGACATTGCTTTGACCTTCCACAGTAACAGTATTATAGACTACTGTGCTATCCTGTGATTTTATTTTTAGAAACTTAATCCAACCAGAATCAAGGAAGTTTCACTAGAATAAAATTACAGTAAGATCGCAGATTTTATTGGTTAAAATAATAAAGTCATAGAATTATAGATTGGTTTGGTTGGAAAGAACCTCAAAGACCATCTTGTTCCAATCCTCCTGCCATGGCCAGGGACACCTTCCACTA